>NW_006399823.1:2933032-2950139 GCF_000299155.1 Elephantulus edwardii
ACAACAACAACAACAACAACAACAACAACAACAATCTACACAGATAGATTATATAGTAATTATATAAATATATAGATAGATTAAACTATTGTCAAGTCAGAACCTACTGAAAGCTTTAAAACCAACTCATAGATCTATAGAGTTTTCAGGGGCTATCAATTGCACAGGAGGGTATTTCCTGTCTTTCTCTCATGAAACCACTGGTGGGTTTGTACTGCCAGAGATATATCATCTTTAAGTTAGTGGTGAAACTCCTTATGGTGCACGTAGACCAGAGCCCCCGTATTATTGTTATTAGTGTTATATATGTGTGTGTGTGTAAAAATTTGGATTTTTAATTTCTCTTGAAAAACTGGAGTTACATGTGTCCTATGCTTTAAAGCATTTCTAATTGAAACAATGTGTCATTCAAATAAAAGATGCTAGTACTTTTGTATCCTTGGTTTTACAATTTAAAAGATTGTAAAGGATGCAAGCTGGGATTTTTGTGAAGTAATTATTCCAGGGGAAATTCTAAATTCATCACTGTAAATATACTTTCACATTTTCAAAGAGGCAGCATGAAACGAGAAATGTAAAGTTACAAACTTGGTACTATTAGCTTTGTTTTACATATTAAATTGCTAAAAAAGGACTTCGCTCAAATGTCCAACCACAAATGAATGGATTGAGAAATTATGGTACATTCACACAATGGAATACTATGCAGCACACAGGAGCAATGGTTTTGTAAATTACTACCTAACTTGGGAGGGACTGGAGAGAATTATGATGAATAAACCTTACTCAGTCTCACAAGGACAAATATTGTATAATGACTGTAAGGATCCAAGAGGGGTGGAGGAGGGTGGAAGCAGAGGAATGAGGATGTGCAGGGGAGGGGTATTAATCATGGAGTCTTACAATTTGATGGGTGACGGGGTGAGGGAAATTGGAAGAATTTGCTCTCAAAAACAATATATTTGGATTTTGTAAATAAGCTAGCATTTTAAAAAAAAGAACTTCACTATCTCTCTCTTCATTCATAAGCACTTACAACATGAAAAGGTAAACTGATCTTCTACTGAAAATGAGCACACTAATAGAACAATATCACTAATATCACACACTAGCAAAAATCCTGCTGAAGATTATCCAGAAAAGACTTGAAAACTATATTGACAAAGAACTACGAGAAATACAAGCTGGGTATAGAAGAGGTCATGGCACTAGGGACATTATTGCCAATGTCCAATAGTCCTTGGCAGAAATCAGAGAGTACCAGAAGAATGTCTGTTTCATTGACTATGCAAAAGCATTTGACTGTGTGGATCACAAATTGTGGCTAACCTTGAGGAAAATGGGAATCTGAGAATACTTAATCATGCTGATACAAAACCTATACTTGAACCAAGAAGTAGTCCTCAGAACAGAGCAGGGAAACACTGCATGGTTCAAAATCAGAAAGGAGTTCATCAGGGATGCATCCTGTCCCCATACCTTTTCAATCTGTATGCAGAACAGATCATTTGGGATATGGGGCTTTTTGAGGAGGAGTGTGACAACAAGACTGGAGGAAGACTCATTAACATCCCATAATATGAAGATGACACAACCTTGCTTGTTGAAACTGAAGAAGACCTGATGACTTGCTGCAGAAGAAGGCTGTAGTCTTCAATATGGATTGAAGCTTAACATCAATGTTGTTGTTGTTGCTGTTATGTGCCGTCGAGTCGCCTGCGACTCATAGCGACCCTATGTACAACAGCCCTAAACTCCGCTCTGTCCTGTGGCAATTGGACTGTCTCTGACACTCCCATCCCAATTACCCCAGTCACTGAATCAATCCACCTCATAGAGGGTCTTCCCCTCCTGCGCTGTCCCTCCACCCTCCCAAGCATAATGTTCTTCTCCAAGGACCAGTCTCTCCTTACAACATGTCCAAAGTATGTTAGATGGGGCCTCAGAATCCTTGCCTCCAGGAGCTGCCTGGTTTAACCCTCTCCAGAATGAATCTGTTTGTTTTCCTAGCAGTTCATGGTACTCTCTATACTCTTACCCAGGGATTAATATCCAGAGCTTTCTCTAGGATTTTGAAGTCAATCTTCTTAAAAATATATTCCATAGACCACTTGCATCATGGGTCACTCAGGATACTTAATAAAATTCAGGATCCTGGATTACAAACTGAAATAAAAGGTACTGAGAATGGACCTTAACACTCTGCATTTTAATAAATTTAGCCTCTCTCACATTAGCATAATTATATATAATACACATACACATGCCTATTTGTTAATTCAATAAAAACAAAAGCAAAAATTGTGAATAACAATTTAGAAAGCAGCAAGTTTGTGAAGGGGCCAAATCAACACAGTTCAAATATATTGTTCTTTGGGAGTCTGGTTTGATCCAAGGGTAAAATTTAAACTATCCAGAGGAATTTATGGACTCTGTGTCCTTCAGACAATCCACTATAAATATAATGTCTCCCCACTGGGCATTTTAAGGGGATTAGAAAACAGAATTCAAGGTTTTCTTCACTGGCAGGAATCGGCAGGGCTGAAATCCAGTGTTCCGACTAAGAACAAAGCCATTTGATTTGTTCATCAGTGGGGCGAGGGTGAGATCAAGATTTTTTTTTCTCTCCTTTCTAAAAGCTCCACCTGCTTGAACAGCCGTCACATGATAAATGTGACACTATGGGAAAACCTTGACAGAGGACTTAAAATTAAAACTGTACTAGACAGATGATTTCCAAAATATGGAGACCACTCACCAGCCAGCCAGGGAAATCAGCAGGAAAGAACGCCATGCAATATTTACATGAATCACCATGAACTTGCCACTAGCTGTGATTTTTTTCACAGGAAGAATACCACTCACTCACTAATCTCTAGAGGTGATGTGGCGGCTTGCTGCACCTGCCAGCCCCTTGGCCCAAACTCCCTCTGGTATTCTATTATCTACATCTATTGGATTAATCCTGTTAAAGTGCCTTCATTTTCTCAAACAGTACATGGTGGGTTTTGGGTAGGGTTTTGCGTTTTGTTTTTTTTTTTGTTTTTTTTTCTTTTCTATTTTGTGTATTGACAGTAGCAAAGATTATTTCTACATTCTGGAGAAATACAGAAATACATGGCACATTTACAGACATAGACACACACAGAAAGAGAGAGGGGGAGGGTAGAGAGAAAGAGAGAGAGAGAGGGAAAGAGAGAGAATAAGAATCTTTTAAATTACAGAGAACATGTATTTATACATCCAGTAGTCTCCTTCAAAATCCTGATTTTTGCCCTCTGAGGTCTCTTCTCTCCCCTTCCAAACCTTGAAAACCAAAGATATAGAAATCTACGCAAGAAATGAACTTGTCTGAAAAAAAAAATGTTAAACTACAACACAACAATATGTGTTTCCATTCAAGCCCATTTTCCTTCTATCATCATTGCCTAGTAAGAATTTCTGCGAATGTCAATGACGGCGAAGAGGAGAGAAATGAAGAGAAGACACATAGAAGAAATACTTTAACCAGAATGAATGAATACACAGATCTTGGAAGAAATTCAGTCCGAATGCTCCTTAGAAGCAAGGATGATTAGACTTCATCTCATAGACTTGAGCCATGGTATCAGGAGGGACTGTCCCTGAAGAAGGACAGCACACTCAGGGGAGGGTCAATAAAAAGAGAGGAAGAGCCTCGGTGAGCTGTACTGTCACAGTGGCAGCAATGAGGAGCTCAGAGACTGCAAAGCAGTGATGGTGAGGATGGCAAAGGGCCAGGCAGCTTGCCATTCTTTAAAACTATGAGCAAGTGCAAACTCAATAGCAACAACAACAATCATAAGCAATTTGCTGTTGAATTGTTTCCGATTCATGGCATCATGTGTACCAGAATAGAACTGTGCTTCACAGAGGCTTTCCAGTCTCTGCTCTTTCAGAAGATTAGCATGTAAGTTGTCTGCATGAGTTCAAACAGTTAATCTTTCAGCAGGGAAGATAGTCCTCAATTCGTGAAGGGATTCTGTGTAGATGACTCTATTGTCAGCTCTGGTATAGTTAGCTAAATAACTTTTTAAAGTTTTCATTAGTATTGCTTTGCAATGTTTTGTTGTTGTTGTGTGCCATCAAGTCAGAACCGACCCATAGCTGACCCTCTGGCAGGTTTTCAGGAAAGTTAATTACATGGGAGATTACCAATCTTTCTCCCGTGGAGCTTCTGGTGGATTCGAACTGCATGCCTGTGGGGTTGCAGCACAGCTTCTTGCCACTAGGCTGCCAGTGCAATGCTAGAATCCTTAAAAATTCTATCTTTGAACATCTGCTGCAACAATTGTGGTGTATATTACTAACAATATCATGTCCAAAAAAAATCCAAAAACAAACCACACCAAAATAACAACAAAACTACCTACTGTTATTTTAAACCTGAATACATCATCCAGAAACTTCCACTCTAACCTCTAGACTTGTGGAGGTATTCTTATTTGGGGAAAAGGTTTTCTTTTCTGTTGTTGCATAGTAACGGACTTTGGTGGTGCAGTCTGTAGGGCAGTTGCTCTGTTAACCCAAATCATTGCCTCTCTGGCCATTAGCACTCACCAGAGGCTCGGTGGGAGAAAGATGGACAATCTCTTCCCATGAGATTCATATCTTTGGAAATCCACTGGAAGGTCGGCTGTGAACCAGTTCTGAATTTAGGGCAGTGATACTTAACTAGTGTAGGGAGTATTTGAAACCTAGTCATTTCTAAGGTAAAAGTAAGAAAAGAGAAAAAAAAAAAGAGAGAGCTGGTTAGATAAAGAAGTAAGCAACAACTGATGATTGAAGAAGAGATTCCACAGAAGAATCAACAAGAAACTGGGAAACTCTTGCACTACATACAAGACCTCAAAAAGATGTGGATCTTCTCCCAGAGCAGAGAACGTTCACCTATTCACATATGGGACTCTAGCCTTCTGAACTGTGAGAAAATAAATTTCTTTAATGTAAAACTAAAACAAAACCTAAACTAGAGTAATTTTGATATTTTTTACACATTAGTTTTTATGCATTTTTTGGTAGTAACAAATAATTCAGATGTCACTTTCCTATTCCGGGAAAGTTTTCTGGTTGGGTAAGCTGAGTTGCAGGGAGGTTAAATGATTTCCCTCACGTATCCTCTGACACACATCCATACACACCTTCCTACTGAAAAGACTTGTTCTGCTTGAATTAGAACCCAAGCACCTTGCCACCTTGAGTCATTTACTCTAACTGCTTCACCAAGGAGCCTCGGCAGAGCCACAGCTTGCTGCATGGCATCCTCAGAGCTCCACAGCTCTCATTTCTTGCCATCTGTTTTTCCACAGACATCTTCCTCGATTAGTAGACTCTAGGGGAGGGTGTCTATCATATTTTATCACTTTTTTTTGGAGGTGTTAAGAAAAGTAGTGTATAACTTATAAAACTTTTTACCTTTCATTTTTTTATGTAGTTTATACTCAATATCAAAATTAGGAAATATTCTGATGAACAGTTAACTGTTATCGGGAACAGCATTTCTTATGGTCCTTGGGCCATGTGAATAGGTTTGTGCTCAGTAAAAATTCTCACTTAAAAAAAAATTATCATTGCTATCCAGTGAAGGCCAACTCACAGCTGATCTCCCATTGAATTTCTGAAAAGATTGTCTATTTTTCTCCCATGGAATCCCTGGTCTATTAAAACTCCAGAGAGGTAGAGCCCTTGCATTAGCTGTGCAACTTCCTATGGACCATGGTGATAAATTGAGCCCACTCAACTGCACCAGTGAAGTAAAAGTCTTTCAATGTGTGCCTGTTAAGATTCTACCAACAATCAACTCTGCCCTCAAGTAGGAACTGACTCATGACTGGCCGTCCGTCAGATTCTCAGAAGCTGTAAATTACACAGGAGAAGATTGCTCATCTTTCTCCTGCTGAGCAGCTGGTGGATCTTAAATGCCTGTCTGTAAACTGGAAGCACAACTTCCTAGTAATCTAGGCCATCAAAGTTCCCTTTGTAGAGATTATAGCCAAAAAAACAAAACAATACAAAAAAAACCACCAAAAAACCAACAGAAAAACAACAACCATCATTTGGGCAGTTTCACTGTGTCACACATGGGGGTCACATGAATCCGAATGAATGTGATGGCAATGGGTACATTTCTTTTAATATCTCATCATATATATTTACCTTTGATCTGATTACACCTATTATTCTCCCTTTGAGTAAAACAGTGTACATTTAAAAGGTGAAGTTGTTTTGTGTGTGTATTCTTCAGTTTATTGTTGCCACATAGAATTATTAATATGGTGCAATTGGTCAGAAGAATTTTAACGATAATTGCTTATAAATGTTTTCATTTAGTTCAGTTAGCATATTTCAACTTCATATTTTCTATTTCTTATGAAATAGTGAAACTTTATCCAAGGTAGTGTTAATGTTAAGGGGTAATGTTAGAATGTTTTATGGAAGTTTTCAGAATGATGAAGTCTCCAGTCTGGAAGGAACCATGGAGATCATTCTTCATCCAATGAGTGAAGTTTCTGTACTGTGACCCCATTTTCTACTCACACTCTCTAGGAGAATATCCACAGACCACAACTATCCAGGAAATTTTTATGCCCATCTGTTCACTTCAACAGCAGTCTACTTAGAAATGTTCATTTGAAAAATAGTACAATAGTGATGCTGCTGACAGAATGATACTCCAAGTTAACATACACTGAACAGTGTTTTGGTGTCAAGTGTGTCACTGATCCAATTATATATAAAAACTTTCCTGTAACTCCCACCACAACTCCATGACATAAGTCTCTCTATCATGCCCATTTAACAGAAGAGGAATATTAAGTTTAGAGAAATAAAGGAACTATTACTTAATGTGTCTGTAATTGGAATGTTTCAAACATCTGAGGCTGAGTCAGTATTTACTCATTGTACAAATATTTTTTTGTGATTGTCACACAGGATGACACTGGATCAGGCAGGTTTCACTCTATTGACTTGTTATGACTCTGAATTAATCTGATTATCCTACCAACAGTCACTGTGTGCCAGACACTCCACTGGACACTTTAGGCACATCAGGGAATGACACATGAAGCCCTGCTTCTGTGGAGCTTACCTATGGGGAGTGGGAGACAAATCATTAAGTAGTCACTTGTGCAGGACGAGAGGTAGTGAGTTTTGGAGAAAGAACTAGAACAAATCAGAGTCCAATAGATACTTTGAGGGAAAGAAGAAAAGTTACATTTCAGGGAGAAAATGTACTAAATTTTGAAAGAGTTAAATTGGGGAGAAAGGTTTGTAAACCAATGAGCACAAGGCAAGAATGCACTAAATGAGGGAATTTTTTTAAGGATTCTTGTTAATAAGGTACACTTGCATATTTTAGTATCAGTTACACCACTTCTCTTAAGTGTTTTCTTTCCTAACAATGATCAAAATGTATTCTCAGCTTCTCTAGTCATAACACTAACGTGCCAACTGCTTAAATTGGAGTTTCTCCCGAGGATGTTTACACTTGAGTGGGGCTGAAAGTTTTTAATAAAAGGGATTAAACTTAGTAATGCAACATACATTTCAGGCATCAGCTAATACAGGGAAGAGAAATGAAGACACTCTTGAGTGTCTTTACCAGGATAGCAAGCAACCTGCTGCTTTTCTGCCCATGGGGGGAGCTGGCTCAAAAAAGGAGAAGAAACGGAATCTTGTTTAGAGTTTTAGTGACGTGTTATTGATTATCTTATTTTAGGCATGAGGCAACAGATTTTAAAAATGGCAGTTGTTTTTGTCACTGTTATATACCCATATTTCCAGGCACAAGTATGTGAAAACTTGTAAGAATAACACGTAGAAGGAGTATGCTCCCAATAGCTAAATCCGCCCATAGTACTTTTCTGTCACTGTCTTTATGTCTGTGCAGTAGATGATATGACTGTTAAGACACCTTGTTCATTAAGATACTAGTCATTTCATCATCACTTTCCTATAATGTCATATATGATGCAGATTCTACAATTAATAGTTGTGTAACTGTGGGAAAATAAGTTTTTCTCTCTTAGCTTCTTACCAGCTCTGGTGTCCTGGTGATAAGAAGCTGAGCTGCAATCCCAAAGATATGCAACCAGGCACTCCATGGGAGAAAGATGGGCAATCTCTCCAGTGCAATTTACCACCTTGGAAAACTCACTGGACAATCAGCTATGGATTGGTTCCAACTTGATGGCACACAACAAGAAGTTTCTTACTTTTAAGGTATATAATGGTGGTAACAACAACATGCAATCTTCCTCTAGAAGACGGGTGATGGCTGTGTATGAGGTACACTGGCTGAGAATCAAATCTGAGTTTCCTGCACGGAGGGCAGTAGTTATATGACTGAACCACCACTGTTTCTTCTGTGCATGGGTTTATGTATGCATGTATGTGACTGTGCATGAATACATATACATTATATAACTCTATAAACTTTGATAGCTGTCAATAGTTATAGAAAGGCTTCAGGCCTTTCTGTTCATAGGGTTGCAGAGTCGTGCTCGACTCTATGGTAGTCAACAACAACATATATCTATAGTTGTGTACCATTGAGTCAGAACTGACCAATAACTGACCCTCTGGTGGGTTTTCGGTGGCAGTTAATCACAAGGAGGAGATTGCCCAGTCTTCTCCTGTGAAGCATCTGGTGGCTTTGAACTGCATGTGTTCTGGTGCTTGCCACTAGGTCACCAGAGCTCCATTATAGGAAGGACCTATAATTCTTACAAAGCAGATTGCCCCATTTTTATCCCATGGAGTGGCTGATGGGTTTAAACACCAACCTTTTTATTAACAGCCCAGCACTTAACCATTGTGTCACTAAATCTTCGTGTTTGTGTATGAATGTGTGTGTGTGTGTGTGTGTGTGTGCCCCACTAACTGTGTGTTTAAACACTCTTACTGATTTGGGATGTTCTTTTGTTGTAGTTTTTGCTTTCCAGTAGAGTTACAACTTAGCTAAATACCATTCAGTCAAAACGTATATGTATATGCGTGTGTATAATGTTTCACAGCATCTGGTAACTTCTTGAGATTTTCTTTTGACTTATGGTTAGTGGAATACATTTTAAAGAGAACTTGAGAGTATGGAGAACAAGAGCTTTTAAAAAGTTCTCTCTTCTCCTAGAGTGAGTATCTTTGGTCACCTCAGGAAATGCCAAGAGGGATGATAGCACAGGGAAAGATCACACCTCGTGAAGTCCAAGGTTGTGTGGGAACACTGACTTTGGGCGAGCAACTATCACTTAGGAACACTCATCCTTGGTTCCTCATTGATAATATGAAGCATTCCTGCTTCACAGTGGTGCTGGGAACTACCCCACCATAACTATGCACACAGCACCGATACTTTCTTAAGCTCATTTCATCAGTCTCTAATAAACAAACCAAAAGTGTAGAGGGTTTCAACAAGTTCAACCATACCCAAGTCTGGTTGTGGGTTCTTCATTTCCCCCTTGCTTCATGCAAAGTAGTGAGGTCAAGACCAAGGAGAAAGTCATTCTGCTGACTCTCCCTCCATGTATCTCCTGACAGTGACTAGAGGAAGCACCCACTAAGAAATGTCAATGTCGTTCTACAGCGATCTGTAAATAGATTGTGTTCCAAAGAATTCCACAAGGAGGCAATAGGTCTTCAAAGACCTGATAATTGTGCCCTGTTTCGTGCATTTCTTGTTTGCCATGCAGCGGATGATTTGTAGTGTGGTGTTTGGAATAGCGGCAACAGTATGTTGAACTAAAATGCCAATTCCCAGATAAAATGATCAATCTCTTTGACTTCACCAGTAAACATGTTTCATCAGGGGGTCACTAATACGCTTTTATTACCTCACTGTCAGAGATGATGCCATTACCAAGCTTGATAAACTATTCTTTTGAGGGTTCCTTTTAATTTTATTTTTTTTATGCGATCATGGGAGACTATAACCAATAAATTTAGCTCGATGCTTGCTCACTATTAACTAATTCTGAAGGAATCCTTTGGGGAAAGCCACGCACAAACACTTCAGAGAATTTGTGCAGGATATTGGAAATTATATTCACCCGGGGACGAAGGTTTAAGCACTGATCTGCTACTGTTTTCTTTACCATTAGAGTTACAACTTGGCTAAATGTCATTTAGTCAAAATGCTGTATTCTGAAGGATTTGCAGGCCGACTTGACTATTTGCCTTTAATAAATTCATTGAATCACAGAAGAGGTATTAGATTATTTGTTTGGAAAAAGGATGTGTAAGTGGTACCAGACTGCTGATACCCAGTTTCTCATTAGATCCGTGCCGGCTCAAAAAGTGCTCAAATCCAAATTAAACTCCAGGGTCCTTTTGGAAAACACAGCAACAGCTGTGAAACGGAAAGGAGGAATTTAAATGAAAGTCCTGACTAGGAATTTTAAAGGGGTATGGGCTCAAACCCTTTGTGTATGACACTAATCTATAGGTGGGACTATTTTCTTTCCCCCCCCTTAGGTCTGGGTTGAGTTTTGGTGTGATTTTTTTTTTTTAATCCATAAAGAAAGTTACCGATACAGGGAGTGCTGCGTTGTGAAGGGCTCTGGGGGGTGGGGGTGGGGGGGGATCCTTCACAGCAGTTTCTGAATAAAAGGATGGAGTATCATATCCACCCAAGGGTAACACAAAAGAACAGGTTCTTGATCCACATCTGTGGGATTACAGCCGCTGGAAAGCCCATTGAGCATAACCCCCCTCTGAAAAATTTGGGGTCACCATGAATTAAAATTGACTTGACAGAGAGAATTTTTTTTTGGAGATTGAACTGGACAATATTGCTCTTTTATTCCTTGTGAACAAGGTAGATCTTAGAGCAGAAGCCTAAAGGAAGCGGGGAATAACTTGAAAATTATTTGACTGGTTGTACCTAGAAAAACTTTTTGCCTTCACTATATTCAGTATTTTGCATTTAATTTCTAATCCTCAAATCAGCTGAATGAAGTTGGTATTATTGTAGCCATTTCATAAATTAAAAATTGGAAAAAAAAATCTGAAGTCTAGAAAGTATAAGCAGTGTGCAAAGAAACTGAAGTCACAAGACAGCGGGTAGAGAGTTGCAACTTCCACAATGCACAATTCAAACACAAACAATTTCTTTTCAAAGCTTCTGCTCTTTTGCCAAATCACATATTTTCGTAGTTAAAAAAAGAAAAAAAGAACTCTAGCCACAAATAACATGTGTGACTCATGGCACAATTCTTACTCATGGCAGCTTCATTCATATGTGTCAGAATGCGACTGTGCTCTATCATACAAATTTCTGTGATGGATTTTTCAGCCATAGATTGTCAAGTCTTTCCTCCAAGGCACTTCTGGGTGGATCTGAATGTCCAGTCTCAGTGCCAGTTCAGCATGCTAACCATGGACATGACCCAGAGAGACTCTGTAAACTAAGGTTTGTTATTCAGTGATTTTTGAAAGCATAACAGATTAAAATGAAACCTGTAAGAAAAAGGCTGAAAACCCAATTACAAAATGGGGAAAAAACCAGGAAAGAATTTTTCACAGAGGAAAATATTTGAATGCCTAACAGACACATGAAGAAATGCTCAAAATCACTGGAAATAAGAGAGATGCAAATCAAAATAGCAATGAGATACAATTTCACTCTAGTAGCAGAGGCAAAGTTTAACAGGACAGCAAGTAATAAATGCTGGAGAGGATGTGGCACGATTGGAATTCTTATACATTGTTGGTGGGAATATAAAATGGTATAGTCACTCTTGAAGGCAGTTTGGCATTTCATCAAAAAGCTGAACATAGACATTGCATATGACCCGGGTTAGAAACAGAGACTTGCACCCCAATGTTCATAACAGCATTATTCACCTTTGCAAGAACATGGAAACAGCCCAGATGTCCAACCACAATCAAATGAATTGAGAAATTATGGTACTTTCACACCATGGACTACTACACAGCACACAAGAGCAGTAATTTACTACCTAGCTTGGGAAGGACATGAGAGCATTATGCTGAGTGAACTAATTCAGTCCCCAAAGGACAAATACTGTATAAAACCATTATTGTAGACTGTGTATGAGGATCAGGGAGGGGACGCAGGGGGGTCAGGATGTGTGTGGGAGGTTAGAGTTGCACAATTTGATGGGGGTGGTAGTGAAGGAAGTGGGAAAGAGCTTATGTGAAAAACAAGGTATTCGAACTTCGTAAATAAACCAGTATAAAATTAAAGAAAAAATAAAATGAAGCCTAGTTTTTTAAATTTAGCAACATCATGTATGTTAATATTAATATGTGAGTATTACCTACGCAGTGCATGGGCTTTACAAGTTTAGTCTCCACTGCAGCTCAGGGATCACACTTTCCATAGGTGGGATTCACAGCTCTGTCTTAACTTGCTGTGTTACTACCAGTGTGACAGTGGGGTGAGGGGCAGTATAAGAAATTTGGGAATGATTTGTCAGATTTAAACAGTATGAATGACTTTTTCATTTTCTTGAAAAGGAAAACGTATGGTATTATACAGTTTTATTACATTGACACTGAAAATCATTGCTATTTTATCTTCTCATCTTCAAGAAGAATTTTGATTTATGGTTAAACTATTTAACTCTTGTGTATATGTTTGTGTTCTACAATATCTAACATAATCTTATAGTTTCACCTTTGTAAGGAGTTGCACTGATAACACAAAGCCTTGTCTCTCAGGCAGTTTCAAACCACCAGCAACGCTTTGGGAGAAAGATGAGCAATCTCCTGTTATGTAATTTACAGCTTTATAAATCCAGTGGAAGATTAACTGAGTCCATTCCAATTCTATAGCAATAAGTTTGATTTTCTTTTTCAGTCTATCTACCTGTGTTGTAGTGTTGGCAAAGAGTATTGGATATCTCATGGCCTTCCAAAAGGACAAGCAACTCTATCTTGGAAAAAGTACAACCAGAGACAAAGGTATTGAAACTTTGTTTCACATACTTTGGGTGTATTGTCTGGAGGGACCAGTACTTGAAAAAAGACATCATGCTGGAAAAGGTAAAGGGTTAGAGAAGAGAGACAGACCCTCAAATAGGTGGCTTGACATAATGACCACAAACAATGATCCTGGATATGTCTGAGAGGATGGCACAGGCCAACGCAAGGTTCTCAGCTGTTGGTCATAGGATCACTGTGAGTTACAGTGGATGGATTCCATGATGCCTAACAACATCTACTTTAATTAGCCATTCAACTTCCTTTCTCTATTTCAAATAAGATTTGTGTGACAGCAAACTAGCAAAAGTAAGTAAATGTAGTCATAAATCTGATATCATTGATAGAACATTCATAAACTTTCAGAAGGATATACTTAATACTTTAGTAGAATATTCAAGGAATTAATAGTATTTTCTATAACTCTCACATTTTGTGTCATTGTTGTTTACTATCAAGTCAGTGTGTTGTTTTTGCTGTTGTTGTTATGGGCCGTGGAGATGCTTGCGACTCATAACAACCCTATGTACAACACCCTAAACCCTGCTCTGTCCTGTGCCAATCTCATTGTCTCTGACACCCCCACCCCAATTACCCCAGTCACGGAATCAATCCACCTCTTAGAGGGTCTTCCCCTCCTGTGCTGTCCCTTCATCTTCCCAAGCATGCCGTCCTTCTCAAAGGTCTTGTCCCTCCTTGCAACATGTCCAAAGTATGTCAGAGGAAGCCTTAGAATCCTTCCCTTCAAGGAGCAGCCTGGTTTAATCCTCTACTGGATGAATATGTTTGTTTTCTTAGCAGTCCATGGTACATTCAATACTCTTCTCCTTAGTCATTTTCCAGCTCTCAGATGCATAGCAAGTGATTGTAAAGACCATGGACTGTATCAGGTGCACCTTAGTCTCCAGAGTGACACCAGTGCTCTTCAGTACTTTGGGGAAGTCCCTAACAGTAGACTTTTCTCTCACAATACGTCTTTTAATTTCCTGGCTGCTGGTGCCAAGAGTCTTGACTGTGGAGCCAAACAAATTAAAGCTGTAAACAATCTCAATCTCTTCACCATCCATCCTGAGGCTGCCACGTGGTCCAGTGGTGAAAATCTTTGTCTTTTTTTATATTGAGCTTTAATCCATACTGAAGGCTGCAGTCCTTGACCTTCTGCAGCAAACACTTCAGGTCCTCCTCAGTTTCAGCTTGCCAGGTTGTGTCATCTGCATAACGCAGATTGTTGATGAATCTTCCACCAGTGTAGTGAGCACTAATTCTCAACTGCTTTTAAGTTGTTGGTATCCAACATGGAATTGGGATGCATGGTGCTGGGATAAAGTTGGCCTTTTTTTAAAAAAAAACAAAACCATTTAGCCTTTTGTCTCCAGCTACCTTAACTGCAGACATATGGTCTTAACAATCAACTTGGTCTTGCTAATCATCAACAGTTTAAGCAGCAATCTAAAGAGAGCACACTCTATACTAGAGGTTGTGTGAAAACACCAACACAGGAGCAGCAACCGTGACTGTGTTTAAGCTTCCTGCTACATCCAGCCTGGCCTATTGTTCACAAATTTCTAAAAAAACCCCACCCTGGCCTGCATACCTACAGTCATGTGAGTCACTCCCTTGAGGGGTCTGAATTCCCGGAGGATGTTCTACCAAATCTTCAAACCCACAGGACATAGAGGAACTGAGGAACAGAGCCACAGATGAAGCTGTTAATAGAATACAACTGTTTAAGCATTCGGGAGTATGCTGACCTGAGGTTTCTCATAAATAGCCAGCAATTAATTTTAGCAGGACAAATTATAAAAACAGGATGTTACTGTCTTTTGGTGCCAATGTGACACTGAATATTATCTGAAAAATATTTTCATCTAAGCTTTCATCCTTGAGTGCAACTCTCCTATAGTCTAGACTAGTACTGTGCTATCTATTGAATAATTCTAGCAACATTTAGCTGTTGTACACTCGAAATATGGCGAGTGTGACTAAGAAAGTGTATTTTTCTTTTCATTTAAATTTTATTAATTTATATTCAAGTTTGCACATGTGGCTATTATGAGGATGGCATAGGGTAAGACAGGGCTCAGATCTGTTGTTCATAGATCACTATGAGTTGTACTTGACTCGATGGCACCTAACAACAACATGTAGTGAGTGACTACTTATTATGCATGCACTTTTATGAGTGTTTAATCACCGTCACCTAAGAATATTATGTAATGTCAATGCACTCAAATTTTGTTAAGGGCGTTATGTTGTAAGAATAAGAAATCTGCATGGAAAGGTTTTTTTTTTTTTTTACTTTTTGAAGTGCTTGGGAAATTGTGACTCTCACCATGAGAGAATTAGAATATTAAGTTGTAGTACTCAGTTCTAGAAAAATTCTCACTTCTCAAGACAGAAGAGGACTGTCAGGATGAGGGTAGGAAAATAAGGTGACAAAAAAGGACTAAGGAGAGAATAAAATAAAAAAGGTCATAACATGAACATGTGCTGATAGCTGACAAGAATTGGAAACCTTTGTTTTAGTGCTGGAAAACAACTCTACTGGCCAAGTTTGAATTAGATTTTAGCCAGAGGCTTTTTAGAGAAATGGTAGAAGCAGTGACAGCACAGCATCATAAAACAGAACGTGTGGTAGCCAAGAAGCACCAGAGTTGAGATCTAAGTAAAAAACTAGGAGTCAGTGTAGACATGGCAACAGCAATTTCCCGCTAACAATGGAGGCACACAAGGCACCCTTTCAATTCTAGCAGACTTAAAATTGACTCTACTTATGGCCCCTTATCTGTCAAAATATTATTGTGCTCCATAGGGCTAGACAACGACCAAGGATGACAGAAGAATCAATATCTTTGAGTTGTGGTGCTGGAGAAGAGTATTGAACACACACACACTGGCAAGAGAATAAACAGGTCTGTTCTGGACAGGGTGAAACCAGGCTGCCTCTGGGGGGCAAAGAATTTTGAAGCTCCGTCTCACATACTTTGGGCACATGACCAGAAGGAACCCACAGGACATGGCGGGATCTGGGGAGGATATCATGCTTGGAAGGGTGGAGGATAAGAGAGGAAATACCCTGGATAAGATGGATTGACTCAGTGTCTGGGGTTTTAGGGTCAGGCATGTCAGAGACAGTGAGATTGGCTCAGGATAATATAAGGTTCAGAGTTACCCTGTGTTGTTGTTATATGCTTGATGGCTATAACGACACAGGGTTTTAAATGGCTGATCTTTTAGGGAGAGATAACATAACTTTCTTCCAAAGCCCCTTTGGGTAAATTTAAATCTCCAACCTTGCAATTAGCTGCCAGGTGTGTTTACAGTTTGACTCATCCCATTATGGAATGGAGTTGTTTAACTAGTGCCTTTTAATGGATATCCCTGTTCTTTAACTCATCAAGTCAAGAGGCTTTACCTAACACAATAGCCAGCTAGCTTCACATAGGAAGCTCTTTCTTTTCAGCTGCTGTCCTGATGGATTCTAGTTCATTCCTGTTACAGTTTACCAGTTGGCATGGGGAAAGTAATTCTCACAGAAAAATAGTAAAGATGTTCTTCAATGATTATTTTATAATCGAGACACAATTAAATAAGGAGCAGCATGTCTCAATGGTAGATTTTAGTCTTCCATTTGGGACGTCGATGTTTGATTCTCACATATCTGTCAGTAGAGTGTCTGAAGAGAACTTCCAGACTAAGACAGACTGAGCAGAAAGGCCTGGTGATCTACTTCTTAAGATGTGCCAGAGAAAATGCTATGAGATCCCAACAGTATGATCCACTACCCATTTGTCATAGAGTTGCCATGATTCTGAGATTTACAGATGACAGCTAATACTAGTAACAACACTTAATATAAATTCTACTATCTGGAGTTGTGAGATCAGAAAGAGCACTGATTATCCCACAGACTGCCAAAAGAAGAAACAGATATGTCTTGGAGAAAGGAAAGCCATAGTGTTCCTTGGAAGCCAGGACAGCAAAGCTTCATCTCACATACTTTGAGCATGTTGCTAGGAGAGCATGTTCCTTGAAAAAAAGGCATCATGCATAGAAAGACAGGATATGGGGAAGACCCTCAAAGAGACAGATTGACACAGTAACTGCAGTGATGAGCTCAAGTATGTCAAGTATAGCAAGGAGTTGG
>NW_006399823.1:2950964-2972394 GCF_000299155.1 Elephantulus edwardii
CAAAATCTCTGTAAATGTTTATGAAAATTAATAAAATATAATTATAGAAGAAAAAAAAAGTATGTCAGAGATGATGATGAGAACGGCATAGGACTGAAGAGGGTTTAGATCTGTGGTTCATTAGCATCATTATGAGTTGTACTCAACTTCATGGTACCTAACAACAGCATCTACAGTACAATAGGAAATACAAAACCTTTTAAATTTACAGAAAATTTCTCAAGCCCTGGTAATTAGCCACTCCAGCTAAATTACACTTTCCTCTTAAAATGCAGAGTGGGGGAAAAAAGGGGAAAAAAAACCCCTAAAAAATGCAGAGTGGAAGAACACATTCAATGCCCGTGGATATGCCTAAATATTTACCCAAACACCTATGGCAAATGGATTCAGAATCCCAAATAAAAAGTGACTGAGATGCAAAATACCTTTTGTCCAAGGCCTTGAAATTTCATGGAGCTGCCAGGTGTAATTTGCCTGCTGGCACAGGTACAACAATATCATTCTTACTTGGGGTTTTGTGCACAGACTCTTTATGAGTCTTCAGGGCTCATGAAGTCTACTTACTTTGCTTCTAGTCTTTGTCTTTTCTCATTCATTTTCAAAACAGAATGAATAATTTCAAGGCCTTTTTCATACCCACTTCCTGGTTTGTATTTGTAGATAAGAAGTCTGAACCATCCTCAGATTTTAATGGATAAAATAGAATCAAATGCAAATCAAGTTGTTACTACTTAGTACATTGTTGGTGCTCTGAATTTACCTTCTCCCCTTTACCACTTCTATCTTCACAGGCATTTATTTTTTTTTCCCCAAGGCGGTCTCTTATATCTGAGTCTATTTGCTTCCCTTACAGCTGTATAGAAATACTAGGGAGTAACACTTGCCTCAATAAGATAGATTGACACGATGACTGTAACAATGGGCTCGGCATGGCAGAGAAGGTGAGAAAGGTGCAGAGTTGAGAGTAGTTCACAGGTGCACCATAGTTAGAGTTGACTCAACACAACAACAGCAATACCCTTCTAGTAGTAGTCCAAAACTAATAATTTGTGGCAGTTCGTCAACGTAGACCTCAGTCCTCTAGAAACCTACCATTTTCACAGGGCAGTGTAGCTGTAAGGCATGTGTGTCTAGAAGTTCCCCTGGAAGTCAAGCAGTGGAAGCAGTCTTGTTGATGGGCCTGCTTTTGGCTTCCTTGCAGCATTTCTTCACCAATCACCCATTTATTTCTTCACTCCCTCACCTTCACCCCAAATAAATTAATGACAGAGAATCTCATCCTTACAGTTCTGCATCTCGGTGGAATACAACAAAATATTATCGTCTGCACATTTATCTTTATCTTAGGAAGATAAAGGCAGACTTTAGAGTTCTTTGGCAAGTGTATGAAATAACTGAGTTGGTAGACAGGGGCTCTGTGTAGTCTGTAGCGTGTCACACTGCTAATCATAAGGCTACATGTCTCTGGTGCTTTGACTCTCCAGCAGTTCATGGGAGAAAGATGGGAAGTCTCTCATTACAATTTACCACCGTGGTAACCTTTGAAGGGTTGCTGTGAGTTGAAAAGTATTCAACAGAAGCCAGTGTGAGTTTTTGAGATGTCTAGTGGCTATGTGTGGGACCACTTAGCAAAAAGATCAAGGCTCAAATGCACCAGCAGCTCCATAAGCGAAAGATAATGTGTTCCTGTTAAAATGTTCAGCTCTGGAAATCTCGCAGGGTGGTCTTATTTTGTCTGGAGAGTAGTGACCAGTTGGAATCAATTGGGTGACAATGGGTTTTGTTACTGGTCTTATTCTGTAGGGGGCACTGTTTTCTCCTTTTCTTTTCTCTGCTTTACACACTCCCAGCCAGCGCCTTGCTCCATCTGGCTTCCTTGACACACACACACCTCATGCTAAACATCTGCTTATTTACCTATGTTGGCTGCTTGCTGCTTTGGAAAATGAGCCAGCGCATACTTTCTTATAATAATGTCATCGTGTTTCAAGTCGTAACAAGCGCTAGAAAAGTAACACTTAGTTTTAATGGCGCTGCACAGGAGTAATGGTCAAAGTGCATCCCTTCGCCACCACCCTGTGCACACTTCCATCTGTGACACAACAGAAATAAAGAGTACAAGGAGTTAAAGCAAGAGGGTCATTTATAACATGATAACAAAAGGGTTGCAAAGGCCTCACTTGAGGCGTTTGGATTTTAAAGTAGTCCAGGAATTAGAGCAAATGGGAGATTTGTCAGGTAGTTCATTTTAAATGCCCTTGTTTGTGACTCAAGCCTGACTGGGTTTAAGGAGTCATTATTCATCTGAAGTAGCGAAGAAGAAAAAAAGAAAAGATCACGCATTTCCCTCCCAAACTGGTCACTGCTTTTCCAGTTTTTCATCTGAGCGCTCGCTGTGAGGAGGAAATGTTTGATCCTGAGATGCAGGCTGCCAGGCGCCCCGCTCACTGGAGGGAGGATTTCTATTAGAAAATTGCAAATTCAAAGTTTGAGTCATCTGCACCCGGGGTACAAGAGATAATGTCACTCAGAGCCTGCCCCTGCAAGGGATGCTGGCTTTTCTCTCCCTTTATTTGAAAATGGCACTATTTACTTAAATGGCAAATTGGACAGGGCATGATTAGAATTCATTTTTCTCCTTCAGATCATTTAGGCAAATTAATATCACAAGGCAAATTTTTCTTGTCCTCCTTTATATTCTCACTGAAAATGAAGGGTCGTAGAGAAAATCTGGAATAATGTGATTTTCCTGGCGACAAAGCAATTACGAAAGATGGTATTAACAGTCAAATGAAAGAAGCATAACAAAAGATCAATGCGATGAAGTATGAAGAGTACAGCTCCAATTGATGGTTTGGTCAATCAGCTCTTGAGAAGACTAGGAAAGGATGTGGACAACCTTGTTATTCTTTTGTGTATTGTTGTTATTGTTGTGTACTGTGGAGTAGGAACCAATCCATAGCTAACCCTCCAGCAACTTTTCCAGAAGCAGGTAATCACAGGGGAGGAGATCCCCCATCCTTCTACTGCAGAGCAGCTGGTGGCCTCGAACCACATGCCTTTGGGATTGTAGTACAGCTTCTTACCACTTGGCCACCAGAGCTCCAAAATTTTCATTTTTTTGCCACTTTTCTTGTTTTCCTGATCTACATCCTCATGGACTTGCTCGTATGAAGTGCTGTTTGTGAACTGAACTGGGTCTCCTGCCTGATCCAGGCCATGGTCTTTGCAGTCATCTGCTATGTATCGGAGAGCTGGACAATGACTAGGGATGATAGAAGGAGAATTGATGTCTTTGAGCTGTGGTGTTGGAGAAGAATATTGCATATTACATGGACTTCTAAGGGAAGAAACAGATTTGTCTTGTATGGGGTGAAACCAGGCTGCTCCTTGGAGGCAAGGATTCTGAAGCTTCATTTGACATACCTTGGACATGTTACACGGAGGGACATCATGCTTAGGAGGGTGGAGGGAAAGCGTAGGAAAGGAAGACCTTTGATGAGATGGATTGATTCAGTGATGGGGTAATTCAGGGCAGATGTGTCAGAAACAATGAGATTGGCACAGGATAGATCAGAGTTTGAGGCTCTTGTATGTAGAGTTGTTAAGAGTCACAGGCAACTTGACGGCACATAGCAACAACAATAGACACATTATAATGCTAACCCTTGTACATATGAGCTTCCTCCTCCTTGCTTGGCAATAGGATCTTTGAAGATGTTACTGATTAAGTGAACATAAAGTCACGCTGGCTGTGGTGGCTCTTAATCTTGTCTGAGTGGTCCTTGTAAATGAAGAGAAGAGATATAAACACAGAGAGACAAGTCTAGGAAGGCTCCTTCTGGAGATGCAGCTTCCAGAAGCCAGGGAGAGATGACAGGTTTTCCTCCAGAGTCTTCAGAGGGAGCATGGCCTGGCTCACACTTTGATTTAAACTTTAGGGTCCAGGACTGAGAGAGAATACATTTGGGTTCCTTTTAGTCACTCAGTTTGTATTATTTTGTTTCCTTAGTCCTGGGAAACAAAAGTACATGAGCTGTTTGAGTTTTAATTAGTGATTATATCAAGATGCATGCACACAACCTTTGGGAGTTCCTCAGCCAGAAGCACGGATCCAATGAGCTCAGGTACTTCAACAAAGAAGACTATAAACAGGTGCAGATGAGAACCTCAAGGTGGGGGTCTCTGTTACAGGTCTGCCACTCAGTTAGCTAATTCCACAAAGTCTATGTTTCTGATTCTGAATCACCAGATTATAAATTCCACAAATGAAGGTAGTTGCTACCTTGTAATTTCCCCACACTTTTTTGTTACAGTGCAAAATATGGTGCCTGTTCATATAGGAATTCACTAAGTGTTTCTTGTCATCATCTGTCTTTCAATTTGTTATATTATGGTGTCTTTCTTGTTGCAACATGGCTCTCTATCAGAAAGTACAGCAGCCTAGAGTCAACAAAATGTCAATTATACTGTGTCTGTATGGAAAGGCATATTCTATCTTTAACTTGATAATGTAGATGCTGATTTACTCAGAGCTTCTTTTACATAATATATTGATAGGTTAAACATTCAATTACCAAGCTGCATGTGCAGTATGATCATATTTTGGGTATGTGTTTATTTATAACAATTATCTGTGGAAGATATAAAACAAATTATTAAAAAGACATTAGTGAGTTGTGAGTTCATTTTCTGTTTTCCTGTTTATGCCTTTTGAAAGTGTTTAAAGTTTTAATTGTAGATATACATTACATTTTTCAAAAAACAAAATGCTAAGCTTGGAGAAAGATTAGATTATCAGACTCTTCTTTCCAATATGTTCATTGTTACTGGGTGTCACCCACTGTTGAGGACTCACAGATATCCCATAAATAACATACTGTAACCTTGTTCTATCTGGCCTCTTCACCATAATCTCATGTGTCGCCCATTATTGCAGTCACTAGTCTTCATCTCTTTTGCTGATCCTCTATTTTTCCAGCTATTATGTCTTTTTCCCCTAGGCCTGGGCCCTCCTCACAACATGCCAAAAGTATGTGAAACACAAAGAGCACCTCGAGATGCTTTCTCCAAAACAGACTTGCCAAATAATGAGTATAATTAGTATTCACCAGTCACTCGGCTTGTGACCACTTTTTTATATTCCATTAAAAAAAGACAATGTGTTTAGTATACCAACTTGACTTTCGTTTATGAAATAAAGCAGCTAGCTAAACAAACTGAGTTAGTATTATTCTACATTCATTTTTATCTAGTGCAGGTTACCTTTTGTAGAGAGAAAATGACACATGTTTTCTGGCTGATAGGCATGCCTTGTGAGAGACAAAGAGCCTAGCATCTCATTGATACCAACGGGAGATAATAACAATTGATGATAACTCTATCAAATTTTATAAATATTTGACTTTAAGATGCCAACTTCAAATGATTCTTTAACATTTGCTATTTCTTTGGACAAGGTAAGACCATGATTTAAACAAAAATACTTACTGTGCTGAACACAGTGATTTCAGAAATGTCAAATGAGCTAATCTAGGTCCAGTGTCCTTGGTGCTGCTCTATTAGTTCAAAATCAGTCATAACAGATATGATGCCTCCCCCAGAGAATAAGTGACATTAATATTCTACTGTGTTCACGGAGTAAAGACTGATGGTCAGGTAGGTGGGACTATGGTGACTGCACAAACTGAATGTTATTTATGTCCTAGAAACTGCCATATAAATGATAGTTCTTGTGTGTAGTTAAAAGCTACTACAAGTTGTAGCTATTATATGTATAGTATTGCTATTCCCCCCCATACCATAGAAGTCTTTGAAATATTGTCTCACATACTTGGAGTATTTTGTCAGAATGGGACAGTCCTTGGCAAAAAGGACTACGTTTTGAGAAACACAGAGGGTCATCAAAAGAGAGGAGAACTTTTAGTGAAATGAATTGACTCACTGACTGTAACAATGGATTAGAGCATGAGAGAGATCACCACAAGTATGACACAGGAGAGGGCAAAGTGCCCATCTGTTGTTCACAGGGCTGCTATGAGTCCTACTTGACTCAACAGCATCTAACAACAATAACAAGAACATAGGTGTCCTGGGTAGCAGTTGAATGCGGTTAAGAAGATGAGTTGTAATCCAACTATTAACCACTTACTGGAAATCATTTGTTGATTTTGAAATCTCAGGAAAGTCTCCATTTTTTTTTATGCATAATACTTAGGTAAACTTTCTATCTAATGCAATTATAGGGGATGGGAGGGAAAGGAGTTTCTGATAATCACAAGTTGTCCTGAGCAAGATGAATTTTCAATAAGTGATGATTATTACTTCCCATTATTATTTTTGAACAGTGTCAGTCTGGAGACTAAGGTACGCCTGATCCAGGCTACAGTCTTAGCAATTACTTGCTATGTGTCGGAAAGCTGAACAATGACTAGAGATGATAGGAGGAGAATTGATGCCTTTCTGATATGGTGCTAGAGAAAAGTACCGAATATACCATGGACTGCTAAGAGAATGAACAGGTTCATCTTGGAGAAGGTGAAACCAGGCTGCTCCTTGGAGGCAAGGATTCTGAAGTTTCGTCTGACATATTCTAGACATGTTGCAAGGAGGGACCAGTCCTCAGAGAGGAACATCATGCTTAGGAGAGTGGAAGGATGGTGCATGATAGGAAGACCCTTAATGAGATGGATTGATTCAGTGACTGGGTATAATGGGGGTAGATGTGTCAGAGGCAACATTGGCACAGGATAGATTAGGGTTTAGGGCTGTTGTACGTAGGGTCAACAGGCGACTCAACGGGCACATAACAACAACAACATTACGCTTATATTGTTCAATTAGCATGTCAAAATACATTGTTTTCTATCATTTCTCAGAAAGTCCCACATTTGAAAATACCTGATAGCCACAAAGATCATCCTTGCACAAGCGACTGACAAGGATTAGGTCATCTGCCCTCAAAGTTCACAGCACTTTGAGAGAAGGTCACAGGGATATTCTTCTGTGTAGTAGAGCTCTGTGCCATCAAAGCCATGTCACGCAGGCTCATCTGCCTGTCTGGCCAGCAGAACTCCAAGAAAGGGTCAGCTCCAAGGGCCCCCACCGAAACAGCAATTTCCAAAGGCCTTTTGTACAAACTGGTGTCTGTGCAAATAATGAATCGAAGTGAGACTATCCTACCAGATGATGACCAGGTAGATTCTGATTCCAGTCAATGTCTAGGTGCAAAGCTGCTTCTTGTTTTACATTTTGACATTAACTTTCCCCTTTTTTTTTGTGTGTGTGTGTGTATGTGTGAACTCTTGTGTGTGCATATGTGTAGAAGCACTGGTGAGGGGTGAGTGGGTATGTACGTGTGCAGTATAAGGCATATGGTGTGCATGCGTTGGGTGATTGTTTCTGAAATATGAATTCTTGCATCCTAGTGTATACTTTGTAATGCTTTCTCCTTAAGAGCAGTTGCATAGCTTTCTTCATCCTGCAATCTTTTACACATTTCTGAAGTCATTTAAAGAATGTTTTAACCCTAGTTTTCAGTAGGCCCTATAAAACATTTTCATTCTACTCTTCAGTTCATTCACATCTTTTATTTGGCAAGAAGCATATGTCTGAAACACATGTGAAGTTCCTTTACTTGTAGCTCCAAATCCTTTCAGTTACCCTTAACTACATGCCTCATTTCTACCACTTTTCCCACACAGTATTAACGACTTCTGATTCCCACTAGAGTGAGGATTATATTGTTATTGGCTATAAAGCCTTTAAGCTCTCTTTTTTGGGTATGTTTCAAATCCCTATCTCCTTACACTAACAAGGGCTCTCTGTTCAGACAAGGTTTAGATGGATAAATGTGCTTGGTAACATTGCACTGTCATCCCTGCTGCCTTTACCCAGCATCTCTCATTAAGAGGGTGACAGGAAACATTTCTAGAAACAAATTAAAAATTCTAGATGACCACACCTAAAGACAATAACTGTTTTTACTTAGTGTTTTATTTTTTTTCCTTTTCTTCATAGGGGATAAAAAGTGGCACTTATATATAGATGTTTGTTTCATCAGATGGCAGATTAGTTAACAATGATAACAAAACAGTTCTCTGCTTAGAATTCTATTGTAGACCATGAAAATAATATTTTCTTATACAAAATTTAATTAGATATATAGTTTTCAGGGGTATAAGAAAAAGGTAACATAGCCTTAAGTCACTCTGTTATAGAAGAAAATGAAAATGTTAGGATGATTGAACTGCATTAGGAGATCACTCAGCTTTGTTCTGGCTAAATCAAGGAGAGAAAATCTCTGTCTGATTTTTTTTCTTCACATCACATTAGATTTTTTTAAGGGACATGATTTTAGGCTCTGGAATATCAAATCAATTATATTAATACTTATTAGAAGGTCTTGAAGTTTTACCACAATCTAGTTCCAAAATATCAGAGATAATTTATAATGCTTCGTGTGCCATTTAATGATTAGTGGCATTTTCTAAACAAGTGGTGGTTCTCTCCTTATCTGAAACAACCAATGACTGTCCACTAGAACTAGAATAACGTAAAAGTTCTTCATGTTTGGATTTCATTCCCTTTAAACTTACCGTTCATTGAGCACCAATGACAGACAATCAGATAATTTGTGGGGTTATATCAAAGAAATATTATATGAAGAAAGTAAAAGGTCATTAAAAAGACAGAATGAAAGAACAAAAATGAATATCAGTAGAGATTCTGAAACTTGCTCTAGAATATGTTGTTGTTGTTGTTATGTGCCATTGAGTCATTTGCGACTCATAGCGACCCTATGTACAACAGCCCTAAACCGTGCTCTATCCTGTGCCAATATCATTGCCTCTGACAAACCCATCCCGAGTACCCCAGTCACTGAATCAATCCACCTCATAGAGGGTCTTCCCCTCCTGCGCTATCCCTCCACTCTACCCAGCATGATGTCCCTCTCTAAAGACCTGTCTTTCCTTACAACATGTCCAAAGTATGTCAGAAGAAGTCCCAGAATCCTTGCCTCCAAGGAGCAGCCTGGTTTAATCCTCTCTACGATGAATCTGTTTGTTTTCTTGGCAGTCCATGGTACATTCAATACTCTTCTCCAGCACCACAGCTCAAAGACGTCAATTCTCCTTCTATCCTCCCTAGTCATTGTCCAACTCTCTGATGCATAACAGGTGATTGCAAAAACCATGGCCTGTATCAGGCGGACCTTAGTCTCCAGAGAGACACTGTTGCTCTTCAGTATTTTGCAGAGGTCCCTAACCTCAGACTTTCCCATCGCAATACGTTTTTTGATTTCCTGGCTACTGGTGCCAAGAGTGTTGACCGTGGAGCCGAGCAAACTGAAGCTGTGAACAATCTCAATCTCTTCGCCATCCATCCTGATGCTACCGATTGGTCCAGTGGTGAAAATTTTTGTCTTCTTAACATTGAGCCTCAGTCCATATTGAAGGCTGCAGTCCTTGACCCTCTGCAGTAAGTGCATGAGGTCCTCCTCAGTTTCAGTGAGCAAGGTTGTGTCATCTGCATAACACAGATTGTTGATAGATCGTCCACCAATCCTAACGCAGCTAAATCAAGTGGAAGAAATGAAGAGGATTGAACAGAAAATTTCAAAGAACAGGTCTAAAAACACAGCAAAGTATTACATCAAAATGTGCACATATGTTATATTTGTTGTTTGTGGTGGTAAGTGCAATTGAGTCATAGGCGACTCAAAACGACTCTATGAACCAAAGTTCTCAACATCTGCATGCGTGGCTTTTAACCTGGGAGCTCTACCAAACACTATCTACATCCACCGTGGGTAAACGTTATCGCATTTGACACACCAGTGTCACAGTGTTCAGCTTCACATTAGGAAACTAATTTACCAAGCTGTAATGAAAGTGAAGAAAAATTGAAATCTTCAGCACAGAAAAAAAAAAATTGAAATCTTGATTTGCTGTACTCAAGGTTTCTAAAAAAATATTACTTAATTATGCAGGAAGATAGAAGAAATACACTATATCAAAAAAGAGTAAGGTCTTTCATTCTTAACCATTTTAGGAGACAGCATAAAATCAAGAGCTAATAGAATTGAAGGAAGAAAATGAAGCTTCACTGAAGGCAGTGAGAAAAAAGAAAGCTCCAAGAACTGGTGGAATACCAGTTGAACTGTTTCAACAAATATATAAAGCTCTATATGCTTTTACTCAACTATGCCAAGAAATTTGGCAGAAAGTTACCCTTTCAATGGATTGGAACACTTTTATGCTTGTTCACATTCCAAAGTAAGGAGATTTAAAAAATGTAGAACTCATCCAGTAATATCATATGTAAGAAAAATATTGCTAAGAATAACTAAAAAATGTGCAGCTTTACATTGATATGGAAAGTCAAAACTGGTTTCTGAAGAGTCTATGGTTTGAGTATCATTGCTGATGGCAGGTGTGTCTTGGGTGAAAGCAGAGAGTACCAGAAGAATGTTTATATGCATTTTATTGATTATGTAAAGTATTAAATTGTGTGGATTATAACAAACTCTAGAAAACATTGAGAAGAATGGCAGATACTCATGAAGAACCTCCACAAAGATCAAGATGCAGTTGTTTGAACAAAACAAGAGAATATTGCGTGGTTTAAGATGAGAAAAATTGTACATCAGAAAAGGGTTGTATCCTTTTAAATTTTATTTTATTATTATTTTGTGTGCGCGCGGTCAAATCAGATATGACTGGTACAGAAGGAGATTGTTCCTCCTTCTCCAGCAAAGCATCTGGTGGATTCGAACTGTGTACTTCTGGGATTGCAGTGCAGCTTTTTGTCACTAGGCCACCAGAGCTCCCCTTAGAAAAGGGTTGTATCCTATACAACAGATTCAATCAGAATGCTAAAAATAATAACTAAAGAAGCTGGGCAACTTAAAGAAGAATGTGGCATCATGATTAGAGGAAGACTTATTAATAACCTATATTAACTCATTAATTACCTATTATTAATAATGCTATATGCAGGCAACACACGCTTGTCGCAAAAAATGAAGATGACTTTGGTGCACATACTGATGAAACTTAAAGACTAGAGCCTTTAGTATGAATTGCATGTCAAATAAAGAAGAAGAAAAAACCATTTTCACAACTGGACCAACAAGCAACGTTATAACACATGTTGATGATTTCCTTTTGCTTGGACCCCAAACCATGCAATCGGTAATTAAGACATCAAATAATACATTACGATTGACAAACCTGCAAAGGTTAACTCTAAACTAAAGAGCAACAGTGGCACTTTGACCCTCAAGAAGGTGCTTGATCCAAGCCATAGTATTTTCAATTGATTCATACACATGGGAAATTTGCAATGAAATCACAATGAATTATGATGTTGTTTAATATTAAATCTAGAATGGACATTCAAAAGACCAAACAAATCTTCCCTGGAACGAGTATAGCTAGGAGGTGTAATATAAGTAAGGATGGTAAGACTTTATCTCTTATACTTAAGTATTTTATCAGGGGTGGCCTGTCCCCAGAGAAGGATACTATGCTTGATAAAATAGAGGATTAGTGAAAGAGAATGAAACCAATGAGATGCATTGCAATGAGCTTAAACACAGAAGAGACTGTGAAGAAGATCCAAGATGGGGTAGTGGTTAGTTCTGTTGTACCTGAGTCAGTTGGAAATGACTCCCTGGAACTTAACAACATGATCTCATCATCATTTCCTCATAAATGCTCATTACTTCTATTTGCAATTTGTTGCCCTCTTTGACTTATCTCCCATTATAGAAATAAGGGGACCCAGTGAAATATTGCCTGTAACAAAGAGTTCCATTATATCAGAGATCATGAGGATGGTACAGAATAGGGTATAATTCAGAAATGTTATGTCCAGAGCCATTATGAGTTGAAGTGAACTCAAAGGCACCTAAAAAGAGTGACATAGTATGTAAAGTACTGGGCTACTAACTGAAAGATTGTTGTTGTGTCCAGTCACTTTGAAACCAACCCATAGCAGACCCTCTGGGGTGTTTTCAGAGATACTTAATTAAACAGGAGGAGATTGCCTAGCCTTTTTCCGCAACTGAAAGTTTAGCAATTCAAATTCATCAGATGCTGGCTAAGGGAAATAGGGGCTGTCTCCTCCAGTAAAGACAGAATATTGGAAACCCAGTGGAGGGTTGTTACAAGGAACTGACTGAACAACAGTGGATTCTACTGGGAGAATAGAAATGTCCCAAGGGGTTTCCTAGGTTATAATTTTAAAGGAGCAGGTCACTAGTTCTATTCTTGGAAGCAACTACCAGGTTCAAGACACAAAATTGTCGATTATCTGTGAAGATTTACCCATTTTGCCATTTTGGATTTTTTAGAAATACTTTATGCTAATATTAAAACATTTAAGCATTAATTGACTACCTTCTGTATTAATACAATCATTCAGATTCTTTTAGTCATTCATCATTTATTTGCCTGAGATCAAATGTATCACCACTGAGTCAGAATCTATTCACAGCTGACCGTCCAGTGGATTTTCAAAGATTTTAAATATCATGGAAGGAGATTGTGCATCTTTTCCTGAGGAGCAACTGGTGGGTTTGCCTGTCTATGGGTTGGCAGAACTCTTTACCAACTAGGCCATCAGTTTGGATAAAGAAACTAATTTATGTAGAATTTACTATGTTCTAAGCAACACCCTAAAGATACAGATTTACTGCATATATGTGTTTCTACATATACATATATAGGTATGCGTGTGTTTGGGTGTTGTTTTTGTTGTTGTTGAGTGAGTACCATCAAGCCAGAACTAACACATACCAACCCATAGCTGACCATCCTGCAGATTTTCAGAGGCTGTTAATCACATGGGAGGGAGCCGCTGATGGATTCGAACCTTATGCCTTTGGGATTACAGTGCAGTTTCTTGCCTATGGGCCACCAGAGCTCCCTACATATAGCAGGAGGTCATGTTAACTGTCTTTAAGGAACAGTTTTATAGAAGAGTTTTAAGTATAACACATTCTTGTGCTTTAATGGATATATCTGATATAATAAGCAAATATAAGCTCAAGGGCTTTATATATTAAAGTCTAGCCTACATCCTATTTCAATGTAAAATCACCAAATATAGGTTCCATTAAGTTAATAGTTATTTCATCCTAAAATTTAGTAGCAAAGCCATAAAATCCAAACTATTATGTTCCTTAATCATCTCTCCTTTTCACCACCAAACACCATACATACATTTTCTGAGCCTTTTGAGCGATTTTTCAAGTTCATTGTGTTCATAACTCTGATTATTTACCAAGTCCTCCAAACTAGCCTACATTGTGGGGCAGCAAGAATGTGCTGGGTTCCTTGGGCTAAAAGCTTTTCAGCATTGGATCTAATGAAAAATTTAATATCTCCCACTTCCCTTTCTATTGCCTTTTTGTTTGGCTTTCACGGGGATCTATTTCTGAGAGTATTTGCTGTGGGCAGATTCTTTCATTTTCTTTGCCTTTTGATTAAGAGAACAGCGCACAGACAGGAACTGTCCCATGGGAGACAGGCGAACTGCAGTTAACACCTCTGTGTGGACATGTGCGCATGTGTGATGCCTACACGTGTTGTGGACCCAAGGAATCACTGCTGTTACAGGCAAGAGGCAACATGAATGTCTAAAAACACATGTTTTTTAAAAAAATCTAGTCTTAGAAGTTGAAGCTAGTTGAAACACACACTAATAGAATAGTAAAATCTGTCTTTGAGGCCCAAGAGTTACAAGTAATTTATAACTACAAATACTTTATATCTTTTTTTATCTTTCTACTTTCATAGTTTAACTGGCAGTTTAAGTAACCATGCCTGCTTTACTTATCAGTCTTAGTAATAAAATAATAATAACATCATACAAAGGACTGAATTTTAGATATTTTGATTTTTCTTTAAGGAAACCATTACAGGAAATAATTTCATCAGTGAATAACTGTTAAAAAGTCAGATACGTGCAACAACGAATGAATGGAAATCCACAATCTCTGTAAATGTTCGTTAAAATTAATAAAATTTTTTAAAAGTCAGATACAATTTGATGGGGGGGTGAGGGAAGCGGAAAAAATTTATTTGAATTTGTATTAGAATTTTGTAAATAAACTAATGAAAAGAAAAAAATATCAGATTAACTGACTTAAAAATAATTTCTTTCTCCCTGTGGTACTTCTGAGGGAGGAAGAATGTCAGTCTCTAACATGCTCAAGCCAAATTACAGAAAGATTAATTTTGACGTACTTGGTTACCTAGAATGCTTGAAACAATTATGACTGAAACGGAAGTATTAAAACTAGATGCCAGGACCCTTTGCTTTAGGTACCTCCTCATTTGATCTAGAGAAGTGTATCTGAATGACTTGTTGAATGCTATCAAGTTAGTTTTGACTCACAGGCACTCTATGTGCAAAAAAAAAAAAAAAAAAAAGCAAAATACTGCCTGATCTTGCACCATTGCGGTGGGAGGGGCTTCCAGCTTTTCAAAGCTCCTCTGCTTTATGAAGTCTAATTCAGGGACTGGCCTATCTTGATGTCCTGCCCAAAGAACAAGAGACAAAATTTTGACATCCTCACCACTAAGAAATAGTTTTTATGTACTACTTCCAGAATTTTTGGAATCTTTGGGATTTAGAGCAATAGTGACCACGTGCTCACAAAGAATGACAAAGAAGTGATTCCTAAAAGCTGTACTGCAATCCCAAAGAGCCATAGTTCAAATCCACCAGCTGCAGCATGGGAGGATGGGCAAACTCCTCTCTGCTGGAGGGTCAGCTATGAGTCAGTTCCAACCGTAGGGCATGCAACAATAATCGAGATAGTGTCAAAGCTATTTATTTTTAAAAATATAGTTCTTAATGAAAACTTTATTTCAGTTGATTGTAAAAATCTACCTGTACAATTATTATCACTGTTATGTACTGTCAAGTTGGAACCAACTTATCCCTGAATCTCTGGTGAGTTTTCAGAAGCAGTAAATCAAATGGAAGGAGATGCCTGTCTTTCTCTCATGCAGCAACTGGTGGATTCAAACCTTGTGCCTTTGGGTTGGCAGCACAGCTCCTTACCATTAGGCTACAAGAGCTGCACTACACTTATTATTGTTGTTGTTGAGTATCATTGAGTTGGAACCGACCAATAGCTGACCCTCTGGTGGGTTTTCAGAGTCAGTTAATTGCAGTTAATTTCTTTTCATGTGGAACAGCTGGTGGCCTCAAACAGCATACCTTCAGGATTGCAGCGCAGCTTCTTGCCACTAGGCCACCAGAGCTCTTCACATTTATTATATAATTATATTAGAATTTTATATTGTTGTTGTTATGTGCCATTGAGTCGCTTGAGACTCATAGTGACCCTGTGTACAACAGCCCTAAACCCTGCTATATCCTGGGCCAATTGCACTGTCTCCGACACACCCATCCCAATTACCCCAGTCATTGAATCAATCCACCTCATAGAGGGCCTTCCTCTCCTGCGCTGTCCCTCCACCCTCCCAAGCATGATGTCCTTCTCCAAGGACTGGTCTCTCCTTACAACATGACCAGAGTATGTCAGACGAAACCTCAGATTTCTTGCCTCCAAGGAGCCACCCGTTTAACCCTCTCAAGGATGAATCTGTTTTTCTTAGCAGTCCATGGCATACTCAATACTCTTCTCCAGCACCACAGCTCAAGGCGTCAATTCTTCTATCCTCCCTTGTCTATATTTTTTTCATAAATATCTCTGTAAATGTGTAAATTTGTTTTGATTAAAAAATTTTTCTACAAAAAATTTTTTTTAAATCTCTATCTCTGCATTATTGATTAAAATCTTTGAAGTAGTTTTCACCTAAAGATGGTATAAAGTGATGTCTAACATTGATATGGTTATAGGCCTTACTTCTCAAAGCAAGTGAATTGCTAGCTTGGGGATATTGTAACATTTTTTCTTTGTTGATTTTCTGTTTAAAACAACCAATAACTAAAAAAAAAAAAAGGACACTGTTTCTCCTGTGAAGAAGGCTAGTTAAAAAAAATTTAAAAAACTACCCCAAAGAACACATCAATTATACATAGAGGATTAGAAAGTCAAACATATAATATTGTGTGATGTTATTTGATTTATTAAAATGGGAATTAGATATTATATTAAAGAAGTTTTCCTTGTGTTTGATCATACAGTTTATTAAAGGGGCAGGTGAGTCCCCGACTTGTGAAATATTTAACATGGTTGTGACTGTGAGAACATCAGATAGATGATCTACCAGGGAGAGCGAGGCTGTACCAGAGGAAGAAGGAATGGATGAGTGATGGGTCTATGCTGTCGCTAACATTCACAAATCTATCACACCAGCTGCACGAATTAAAATTCTTCACTAAGCAAGAATGCCATTGAGCTGTACCTTATAAAATTCCTGAAGTAAGTAGGAAAGTGCCAGGCTGATATATCCAGGCAGTAAGAGACACATAATCATGCCACCATCAATAACAGACACCTCACTTTATGGACTATACTCTTTTTTGAGACAGCCATGAATAACCAAAATGCACATGCAGTCTCTTGCCAAATACACAGCAATGAATTTTACTTTGCATCCAACACTATTTGACTCCTTCCAAATCAATTGGAAGGTCCATTTAATAGAGTGGAGTTTTATTTCACTAAAATCATCACAAAATTGTACAATTCTGTATCTCATGTGGGTTTCAATGTGCATTTTTGAATCATGGGATTGTCCAGAAATTTTAAGTGATGCCAAGTAGTATATCTTTGTTTTTTGATCCTTTCAAACAGTATTGGTACCTATTTTTCACAATATCCACCTACATTTCCCATTTTTAAAGAAATCACTGATCCATATAATACATGTGAATCTGTAAATGAATTATTTAACAAGTTCTTTCCATATTTCAGGCTCTCAGATGTGAACTTGTATATATTCTAAATTATTTCATTTATCATGTGGGATGATTATTAGAGGTTGTTGTTGTTAAGTGTCGTCTTGTCACCTGCAACCAATAGCGATCCTCTGTACAGCTGCTCTGAACCCTGCCCTGTCCTGAGCCAGTCTCGATAATTCCAACACACCTCCCTCCATTGCCCCAGTTATTGTTATCACTCCATCTCACCCAGGATCTTCCCCTCCTGCACTGTCCCTCCACCCTTCCTAACACAATGTCCTTCTCCAAAGCCCAGTCCTGGCCACATGCTCAAAGTATGTGAGACAGAGCTTCAAAATCCTTGCCTCCAAAGAGAAACCTGGTTTCACCCTCTCCAAGACAGACCTATTTGTTTTCTTGGGAGAGCATGGTATGTATATTCAAGACTCCCATTTGTATATTAGTCAGCTAAGGCATAAAATTCATGTATCTATCTATTTACATACATGTTTATAAATGTATTAATTCTTGGCAATAGTAAAAGACCCTAGATTGAATCCATTTGCATTTCTTATTGTTTCTCTGTGATTCCATTGTTTCTCCACGTTGCTACAGCTTTCACACTCTGGTGAAATATAGAGTCAATATTTTAGATTATACATGAGAATTTCATGGGCTTTTCTGTCTGCTTACAGCTCCTAGATTTAAAATCCTACTTCCAAAATAGATTGCAGATTTAGGATATGCTGCATTCATTACAACTCAATTCAGAATTTATTTATTGACAGTGATAACATTGTAGTCTATCACTAATGAAAAATAATAGTAATATCATTCAAATCTAGTTTTCTTTCTAATGGATTACACACAATCTATTGTCCATGCTTGTCTATGTTGCTTCAAATCTCACCAGGCATTTGATGTTTCTCCCATGCTTTTCCCCCCAAAACTATCATATAATGTCTTAGTATGGAAACATGTATCAAATATACTTGCATGCTTGTAATTCAAATTAGAGCAGTGGTAGGTATCCTTGAGCATTCTCCCTAAAGAGTTATTTATCAATGGGTCCAACATATATAGTTTCTGTAAGACATTTTCTTCTATCACCACTGAAACTTACCCTGTAGACAAATCATCCTTTGAATGCCAGTCTTCTCTTGTTTCTCCCCCCCTAAGATAAAGTGTCTAATGATAATTCCTGATATTGAGGCTTTAAAAAATAAAAGAGCAAAACCAATACCACAAATAGCTGTTTACTCTAAAGTATAAGGATCAGATCTTTCCACAGCACTGTTCTCATTTTTGATAAGCAATATCCCTCTATGTCCAGTTAAGAAAAAAAAAATATAACCCCACATCCACACACTGAATCGTCCCTCTGTTGGGTTCTCCTTTACAGAGGATCGAAGTCTCCATTCCTGCAATGTCACTTTACACATTAGTCTCAACGACTAATGAACTAAGAAAACTCCCTCAAGCTGCTGTTTCCACTTCCTCAAAGTGTGTACACATTTCGGCTTTTAACAGTAAACTTTCAGAGAAGGGAAGGAGAAATGGATACAGAGATGAAGTAAATAAATAAATATATTCTTATAGGGGGAGAGAAGATGTTAGAACATCAGTGTCTTGTTAGAACTATCTTTAAGAGGGAGATGATATCTAGGAATGCAGTGAAAACACAAAGAAAACCCAATTTCGGTGTGGGTTTCCCCTCTGCATTTTGCATTTGTATTTTAAACAATTTTTAGAGTGTGCCACAAAAAATTAGATATTATTGGACTTCCTTAAACATATATAATGATCTATCATTACCCCTGTACTGAATTACATATGGAGGCACCATATGATTTCCATAGTATTTTGAGCCTTATCTGACCCTGTAGCCTGACCACAGTTCAACCCTCTATACCCTCACAGTGTTATTATAGAGTGCTTTTGAGTTGACTATGACTCATATGACTCTATGAACAACAGATTGAAACCTTGCTCTTTCCTGTGTCACCATGCTTTAGTCCTTTCATCACCTTGTCAAACCACCTCCTTGAGAGTCCTTCCCCTCTTCCACTGATTCCCTACCTTTCCCAATGTGAGTTCTTTTACCAAGGGTTGACCCCTTCTGAAGACCTGCCCAAAGTATATAAGTTGAAATTTCACTATCCTTTCCTTTAAGGGATATGCTGTACTTCTTCCAAGACAAGGAAAGAGTTGATTTCCATGCTAAGTGTTAATTAAAATGAGCCATGCTCACATTTCTTCTCCTGATACATCCCTATCTTCAAATTATTTCACTTTTAACTTTGATTGGGGCATTCTTAGTTGAAACCAGCTGTCACTGACCCTGTTGCACATTCTTTGGAGACAAGAGCTAAGATGCATTTAGATAACATTCTACTAGGTCAGGGACATTCTCTAAAGTGACTGCAGAACTTTGATCGTCTTGGCAGCTTTGACAAGTTCATCTATACAACTTCAACTAATTTGGATCAGAGAAACTATACATAGAACGAATGAAGTGTGCATTTTCAAAGCAGTTCTAAGAGTTGATGGATGCACTTCCATTGACATTGAGGGCTGCAGGTTTATGTCCTTCTGTGGAAAAATTTATCCCATTTATATCAACTAATGATAGACTATAGAATTTGGAAATAGCTCCCAGGTATCAAGAATCCAACTAAATTTTTTTCCTTATAGTGTCCTATTTTTTTTCTTCCTTTTCCTATCAGTATTTAATCTTTCTTCTTGTTCTAATTATCTTGCTTAATTTTTTTAAAAAATGTAAATATGTCTAGCAAGTAAACATTTTTTACTTAAAGAAGATGACTTTGAGAAAGAATTACAACTCAACCCAATCAGTTTCTGTGAAGTTGATTTCAACTAATGAGGATCCTTTTTGTTTGTTTTTTTGTTTACTGAGGATATAAATTCACTTTTCTCTCATGAATCTGTAATGGATATAACTTGGAACAATTCTTATATGATTCTGTGTGCTAATTGAGTTCCTGAGCAGGTGGTGCAAATAATTTGCTTCTAACTGAAAAGTTGGTGGTTTGAATCTACCCAGAGGGGCTTTTAATGAAAGACCTAGAAAGATCTCTAGGTCTTGGAAATCTGTGGAACAATTCTATTCTGACACACAGATGGTCACTGAATCAAAATTGATTTATCAACAACTTGGTTTTATGTGCTGAGTATCACCTCAGCTTCTTGGTAGAAGGTTTCCTCATCTTGACCTATATAGCTCCACTTAGGCCAAGAAGTAGGAGATTAGAAAGGTCTGGTCATACTCGACTCAACGGTACATAACAACCACAACCACAATATCATGCATTATCCTGCTAGCCAACAGTTTAAAACTACCAGTTGATCCATAGGAGAAAGATGGGCAATCTCTTCCTGTAAAGATTTGCATCCTTGAAAGCCTGATAAGGGTCACTATAAATCAAAATCAACCCAGTGGCAGTGAGACTTTTCTTCAGATTTCCAAAAGCCCTATATTCTTTCCCTATCATATTTAGCGTCTTTCTCAATGGGCACATTCATTTGTAGAGTCAATGAATTTAAGGCCAGGCAATTCAGTCAAGAGTGAATTCTTCAAAGGTTTAAAGCCAATGATCTAGTCCCCTCACTTTCACCTCCCTGGCTGCATTCAGAGAAGTCCCTGAATTTCACTGCGCCCTGGCTTTAAAATGACCAGGTGGGGTTACATTATTGTCTCAATTAGAAGCACATGTTCTGTTCTTAAAGATTTTGATTCGTTTGGCCTGGGTAGAACTTGACAGCACCAATTTAGAAAGTTTCCCAGATGATATTGTGTGAGAACCTCCACATGATTCTTTCCACCTTTGATGCTAATTCTTGTTGGGAAAAGTTTAGGATGACTGTCATGATCTCTATATTTTAACCCAACAAAACAAACTGCAGTCAAGTTGAATCGAGCTCACCACCACCTGACAGGTAGACTGCCCCTTGGGGTGTGTAAAGCTGTCAATCTTTGTGGAAGAAGACTGACACATTGTTCTTTCCAAAGTGGTTGGTAGATTCGAATTGTGCACTTTTCAGCTAGCAGCCCAGTACTTTAACCACTGTACCACAGAAGCCCTCATTCTTACCTAAAATCTGCATATAAATGAAATAGATTCTTAACACATGTTTCTCAACAATTACAAATAACTACAAGCTATCAAAACCACAATGAGATACCATCTCACTCCAGTAGCAGTCGCAAAGTTTAACAGGAAAGCAAGTAATAAATGTTGGAGAGGATGTTTTGAGATAGGAAATATTGTACATTGTTGGGATTGAAAAATGATACAACCATTCTGGAAGTCAGTTTAGCATTTACTCAAAATGCTGAACATATAAGAACCAAATCCCTATGCACATCCAGAAACTTCTCTAATAGGGTAAAAAGGGAAGCCACAGACTGGGAAAAAGTGTTTGGTAATGACATGTCAGATAAGGGACTTAAATCTAAAATTTATAAAATACTTGAGCACCACAACAAGATAAAGGTGAATAATCCAATTGAAAAATGGGCACAGGATATGAACAGACACTT
>NW_006399823.1:2973234-2989903 GCF_000299155.1 Elephantulus edwardii
ATCTGTAAAAATAATTAAAATATTTTTAAAAAGCTGAACATAGAAATTTCATATGAACCAGCTATTTCATTGCTTCGAATATACTCCAGGAAAATGAGAAATGAGGGTCAAAAATAGGCTTGTACAACAATGTTCATAGCAGCATTATTCACCATCTCCAGAAAATGGAAACAACCCAGATATTCAACCACAAACAAATAGATTGAGAAGTAGAAGTACATTCACGCAATAAAATACTACACAGCACACAGGAGCAACGATTTTATAAATTACTACCTAACTTAGGAGGGCCTGGAGAGCATTATGTTGAGTGAACTAAATCTGTCCCACAAGGACAAAGACTGTATAAAACCACTATTGTAGAATGAGTACGAGGATCCAAGGGGGGGTGGAAACAGAGGGGTGAGGATGGGTCGGAGGGGAGGAGTTAATCATAGGAGGCGGGGCAGTGTGCAGTTTGAGTGGGGAGTGGTGAAGGAAATGGGAAAGATTTTGTGTGAAAAACAACGGTATTTGGACTTCGTAAATAAATATTAAAAAAGCTATCATTTGCTACAGTTTATAGTTGACTATTTTTTTTAGCTTCTTTTTATGCCACCTCCAACTATAAACCACAAACAAATGTTACAACTCCCACTGGATAATGAGCTGAAAACACTGTATATGTATCTAATGTGGGCTCCAGTCCTATCTCACAGTGGGGCCTTGTTACATGCTATTGACTCGGGGGAAAGTAAATTACTTTTTGGAATTCTCTCTGAATTCTTTCTATAAATTTTGTACCAAGTAAACCAAGCATGGCTGCTCCCCCCCCTACAATCAGCTTAGAAAATACATTTGAAAGCTAGCTAGATTGAGAACTATCCGACAAATCACCATCTTTATTCCTATCATTTATACCCCCCCCAACTTTTTTTGTCCCTTACTTGAAGCAATGGGTGTAACTAACTGGGCAGGGGTTTTTTGTGGGAGTTTTTTGGTTTTTTTTTAGGGTTTCTTTTTTTTTTTTTTTTTGCATATCTGATGTCTGTTAATGTGTTTATTGTTTTTTATCTTCAATTACCTGCCACCTCTCAAGTGATCTGAGGTGGAGCCATCAGATCCTAAGCGAATTCTTCTGAGGAAAAATGAGATTGATTTCATCAAACTGTTGATCATGGTGGTACCTGGTCCTTATCACCCTCCTGCTTCCTCAGTAAAGCAGAATAAGTCTTAGGAGTCCCAAGCTCTGATCTAGGAGGAAGAATGGAGAGATTTTTATCTTCCAGAACTTAAATATTATTCTAGCAATTGCTCAAGAGTTCACAGAATTGTCATGCGAGGGAAATGGTGACAGGGGAGTAGGCAAACAGCACCTCTGGTTTCAACCCCTCCCTAATGTGGCACATGACCCCAAGTGGACCAGAGTGTATGACCCCACAGTGCAATGGCATGACCGAAAGTGCCCTTCCCCAAAAGCATAAAAATGAGCACTAGTTATTACAAGGTCAATGAGAAAGAGAATCCATATGCTTAATGACGTTGTCTGAACGCAAACAGATGGAGTGTCCGCTCTGTCACAGGCTTAATCGGAATGTTTCTCCCTGTCTTGGTAGCATTATGAGGCAGCTACCAACCTAATTTCCATTTTGTATTATATTCACTTTCTGTGTCTCAGAAATGGTATCTGAGACATAGAGAGGTCTCATACTGAGGACAAATCAGTACTGAGGACAAATCAGTACAGATATTTAGGCGGACTCTAGTATCAAATACCACGTTCCAACCTCAGTTTTTTAGCTTCCCATTTAGAATAATAAAAAAAAAAATTGTACATCTGTTGACTGAGCTCTTTTTCTCTAAGTAATAAGGGGATGTGTTCTCTCTCTCTCTCTCTCTCTCACACACACACACACACACATACACACACACATTGGAACAGGCTAGATTTCTCTGAGATATGTAGTTTCAGTGAAACCAAAAATTCCCAAAAAAACTTGAGAAAGGCTGGGTTGTACAAAACAAGCAAACCGCCTGAATCTCTCTATATTTGTTGTTAAAACTAACACTACAGAACTTACATCACACAAGAACTCCAGTTCTGACAGGAGGAGTTTTAGAAAGCCTGGAGGACAAACTGTGTGTGTATTTTTTCTCTCTTTTTCTTTCCTCGATCTCCCTCTGCTTTTTATTGGCACTCGCCCCAAACCATGCTCGGCCTGGATGCAGCTTTCACTTTTTAGACAATAAGGAACAAGAGAGGCAATCAAACAAGCAAGTATATACAGACAAGAGTCAGGTGAGATTCACCAGTCAGAGATCTGGGGACTGTTCCTGAAAAAATATTCGCAAAGTTAGGGTGTTAAAGGTTGTTTGTGTCCTAGAGCCAGGAGCAGCATGAAAAGAGGTTTTTAGAATAATATTCTGTTTAGACACTCTTGTAAGATAAGCATTTCAGAAGGAACATAAAAAGCTTCCCATGCATTCTCTAGTTCCCTCCTTCCATTAGCAGTGCCACCCCGTGGTGCCCCTCCTGGATGATTTCTTTGTCCCTGCGGGGCTTACAGAAACTGCCCACAATCTTCCAGGGACAGTGGTGTGTCTGAAGTGAGGGGACATAAGAGAATGGCAGATGGGGATAGTACCTACAGGTCACTAGAGAGAGAAAAACCATACCTTGTGTGAATTTGAAACACTGCTTTTATCTTCTTTCTCAAATTATAGAAGTCTGTCAGTTGACAAAAAATACTCAAACTCACTGTCACAAGCCAGCTCTGACTTATAGCTGACCGTCCAGTGAGCTGTAATCGTAACGAGACTGCCCATCTTTCTTCTTTGGAGCTGGTAAGTGAATTAGAACCACTGGAGATTAACTTTTAGATTAGCAGCAGAACTTCAAATTCTGCCACAAGAACTCTGTAAGTAAAATGTGTCCAACCCCCAAATCTACTCGTCGAATCATTCTGATCATCGTAACATAATCTTTCTTGGATACTTCTTTATTCTTTTTTTTTTTTACCCACTTTTGTTGAAAAGTCACCCCTATCCTCTTCCCTGGGGTCCCCCTCAGTTCCAACAATCCACAGTTCTGTAACTTGAGCATTTTGTGTTAGACTCACTCAAGAACGCCGGCCTATAGATCCTAGCAGGAGAATCTGCCAAACTTAAAATTACCCCCGCAGTGATTCAATTTCCCCTACCATTTTTCCCTGTGAGTGGAAAAAGGAACAGCAGAGAGAACAGGGCGAAAAGTCCTCGGCACTTTACCAGCAGCTGTTCTCCACATGTGCAGCCATAACCTTCTCTATTCGAGCGCAAAGAAAATTTAAGCTTTAGCCTGACTTCTGCAGAAGCGTGCATGATATGTGACTTAATGAATTGAGCATTCCCCATGAGAAAGTGGAAAAGCACTCGGTTTATCTAAGTGAAAAACACACACATAAAAAGAGGAGAGAGATCCATAAACTGTTGCTCTTGACAAGCCAGTGTGGAGGGAGGGCTGGGGAGATGGCAGGCTTTGGAGAGGGACTGAGGACCACAGCTCCACCTTTCACCTCTCCTCAGAGGCTGGGACCCCATTCAGGAGACTTTACTCCCTCTTCCAAGCCACAGCTCCCTTATGAGTAAAGCGAAAATTAACATATATTTGTTGCTATATTGATGGATAGATTAGAGATGACGAAGGTCCCCAACAGAGGGTGATTATAGTGTTAGTGGCTATAAAGCCAGCTATGACTCACTGAGACCTTATGTACAGCAGAACGCAGCAATGCTATGTTCATGGTCATTGGCATGTCTGAGTCCACTGCTATAGCCATTGGGTCAGTTCATCTTACTGAGGCTTTCCCTTGTTTTCACTGACCCTTTAGCAACCAGTATATCCTTTTCTACTAGCTGACCTTTCTTCATGAAGTATCCAATGTAAGCAAGCCCAAGTCTCCCTATTCTGGCTTCTAAGGGACACGGTGTTTAAATTTTTCTGAAATTGGTTTGGTCTTTCTTCTGGAAATTTATAGTATATTTAGTATTCTTCACCAACACCATAACTCAGTGACACTTTTTACCCAGCTTTCCTTTTGTATTATCAAGCTTTTGTGTGCGTATAAGTCCATTAAAGAGACCGTTCCTTGAGTCAGGTGCACCTTAGTCATCAGAGTGACATCATTGCTTTTTCATTGATTTTGAAAAAGCTACATATCTTGGAAGAGCCAGAAGAGCATTATGCTGAGTGAATGAGCAGTCTTATAAGGACAAATAAGACCATTATTGTAAAAATATAAGGATAACTAATATAACATGAATGGGGACTGAAGGGAGAAAGGGTGGGAGTAGAGGGGTGAAGATGGGTAGAGGTGAGATCACAGGGTTGCACAATTTGGTGGCTGGAGGGAGGGGGTAAAGGAAATTGGGGGGGGGAAGAGTTATTTTGCAACAGGTTTTTCCAACTCAACATGTTGTTTGCTCCTTCTGTGTGCACTGACTACTGGTCCGAGTAGAATGGAACTGGTAACTGCATCAGTTAACTTTACTAGTTATTCAGTTGAAAATGTTTATTGCAAAGTAATAAATTAGAACAAAGCCTGACGTTTCCTTTTGGCCTACTTCATCATGGTTTCTACTTGTTTGACTACTTTTTTTTTCTCTCTCCACCAAATATCACTAATGTTCTCAGTTACTGGAAGGGCTTTTGATTAGAAATGGCTGTTCAAGGATCTGATGTGCAGCTTGAAATTGGTGGAATTATAAATCTCAATCTATATTACCATAGTTTTGGGGTTCCTGAACAGGGAGCTCCACCTTTTTTACTCAGTTTCCTAAAGTCCTAAGAAAGTTATAAGGAAAATAACTGCCCAGCTAATAATAATAATTCATCAATACCCTGTTGGGCATAGTCCACCAGCCAAATTCCCTTGTCAACTATTCAGTCAATAAGAAAGCCAGGGCTGCAGCAAGAACATAATAATGTTATTCTGAAGCTCCAGCCCACCCCAAATCCAAGCACAAGCAATGATTGAAAATAAAAACATTTCTTTAGGAACAAATGACTGGCTGGTTAATGGTTTGAGGCTCATTCTCCCCACCGACCAGTAACACCTTTATTTTGGTGGGTGGGAGAAGCATCAGGTCAGAACCTAAAAGAACAAGTGCATGATTGGAGGGAGGATGGAAGAATTTTCAATGAACATAAATCCTGATAATAAGGTGCATCTCAACACCTCAGGCTTGTCCCCAGGAGACCCATATAAGCCCATGGAGTGCACATAATGAGGGTTTGTTTAAAAAAAGGAGAGAAATGGCATTACCTTTTATTATCCCTGGCCTACATAGGGCAGAGTTTGTGGCATTTGGTCCTTCTGGTATCTGTCCAGTAGTGATTCTTCCTCATTTAAGTAAACTTCCATCATATTGTCTTCCTACTTTGGCTTGAAATAGAAATGGGCCTTGATTATTGATACCTATAAAAAAATCACCTTTTAATCAACAGTGTGCAGGCTATGAGGAGGGCATCACCAGGTGCAGTGTTTAAAGTGAATCTTTAAAAAAATCAGCATTTTAGGCTTGAGCACTCCCAAGGGGCTGGGACTCAGTAAATGCTTAGGGTCTCAAGGATATTTTAGTCCCTAGATTTAAAATGCTTTGCCATAAACTAGCAACAAATTGTTGCTATTGACACAAAACACTCTGTCCTAGACTAATAGCGGGATAAACTCATAATTTTCTAACACAGTTGTTTCTGAAAATGTGTTCCAAAGAACAGTAAGGCAGTGAGATGCTTAAAAAATCATTTGGAAAAGATTTGGTATTTATTGCATTTCCTTCCTGGAGATAACATCAGCAAAGTAAGTGCTCAGATAAGTCCTGTTACAAAGAAATGCCATTCATCTTCTACTTCTTAATCTTATTTAACAATTATGCCCCCCTTTTCATGTCAGGCCAACTAATAATCTATGGCACATGCATTTTGGGAAAGCTTCTTTTCTCTTTTTTATTTAATCGCTTCAAAATGATTTTTTTAATGTCTTTGTGATTATAAAACCACAATGAAAGGGTTTTAATTATTTCTTCAGTGAAGGTTGAGGATGGAAAGGCTGGATTTTGCTGACATCCAGGAAACAGAGAGTGAGAGGGCAATATGAATGAGAACAAGAGAGAGATTGACTTCATTTGTGGAGGAAAAACCAGTAGGTGTGAAGAGTAGGGGACATTTTCCTTTACTGAACTTTAAAGGCCAAACATAACCTGGATGACCCCTGGCATTTTCATCTTAATATTCCCAGATTCCAATCATCACTAAGCCACATAAGGGACCACAAGAGATAATCCCAGCTGGAAATATGAAGCTTACGTTTAAACATTCATGTGCAAACATAGTTTGGTAAATGAAAAGCAGGTTCGCACAGTGTCCACATCTCCACTTGGCTTTGCTGGTTGATACCTTGGGCCTAACACATAGACATATGCTAGAGATATCAGTTAAATGAGATGTTTTACTGGATTCATTAATTTGAGACATGTCAACATTCTTAGGAAGTGTTCCATGTAATTGTCAAGAATGTTAAAAATTACTAGGGCAGTGGTGGCCTGACCTTGACTCTCAAGTCAGTGTACTTCAAAGACAACCACCACCATTTCTCAGCAGAAGCTTTAATTATGCTAGAATGTGACCAGAGGCAGGTAGCAATAACGACATAACCAATGGAGCTAGTTCCAGAAAATTTCATGGAGCTGCAAGCACTTGCTTAAGAAGTGAAAGGAAGATAGAAAATTGTAACTACAACCTACAATATATAATGCTAGGAGAGGCACACCTTAGAAAGAAAAATACCAACAAAGGAGAAAATCAAGGCCAATGAAGGAGAGTAACTGGGCCATGCAGGGAGAGGTCAACTTGAGGGCCTCACACCAGGAGTGACAATTTGCATGAAATTCTTGAGTCACCTTTCCTCAATTTAGAGTGAGGAGTGCGAATAGATTTTATTTCAGAATGTCTTTTGAGGGAATCATGAGTTTGTGGCTTTAGAAAGAGTTTAGATATTGCACCACGTTTACAAACATCACTTATAGATTCCCAGCCCATTGCCACTGAGTCAGAACCAATGACTAACTGACCCTCCAGCAGGTTTTCAGAGGCTGTAAATCAGACAGGACAATACTCATCTTTCTGCCACAGAGCAGTTAGTGATTTAAAAAATCACCTGCCTTTAGGTTCATAGTACAACTCCTTATTCACTACTGAAAATATTTTTCCTTACCGACCACCTTAATTGTCCCTGTGCATTCATATCTCTCTGTTTTACATGTTGCTAGTCAGTAGTCAAGCCACTCTAGTCTCATCATTAAAAATGACTGACAAAGATGGCAAAAGGCTTCTAGTTGGAGAAACTGAATTGTATAGAGATGAATAAGATAGCAGTCACACCAAGAGACTTTCCTTCTAGTATAAGATCAACTCACCTCAGCTCATCAGCTTGGAGTTGGAACTAACTCATACCGACCCTTGATTTCCAAGGCTGTGAATTGCATGGGGGGATATTGACCACATTTCTCCTAAAGAGCTGGTGGTGGATTCAAAACACCAGAGAGGCTTGACCTTTGAAGTAGTAGAGCAACTACCTACACACTAGGCCAGTTAATTTTAATACACTGTATAGTTTTGAGCACAGTGATGTGAGAGATTTGAGATCCCATATCCTAGAAGCACAGAGCAACATATTTGCCCAACATATGGGGAGAGGGCATGAGGCAAAATGGAGTTTGAGTTTTCTTGAGTGAGAGAATACTTCAGCTGACTTTTTCAAAATCGTAGGTAGGAGTTACCCTGACACAGTGGACAAAGAAGGCTTTGGTGTCTGGTCACAAAATGCTTTGAGGGAAGTAATGTTTTGGGTGCATGATACAATGTTTCCTAAAAGCCACAAAATAAATTTATTCTTAGTCATATATTTCAAGTAGGAGATTGTGAGTTATGGATTTGCAGAGACAAGTATTGTTCAGATTATGGGTGAGGACAGGGATCATGAAGCAGATCTGAAGCAGCAGAGTGGTATGATGAGGTCAGTATTTAGTATATTCTATTCCATAACATTAGCACAACTGCTATTGGGGGGTGGGGGAATAAACCACAGAGTTACAGTATATATACATTCACAATGGCAAGAATGTGGAAATAGACCAAATATTCATCAACAAATGGATTGAGGAATTGTGGTATATTCACAAGATGGAATACTAGGCAGCCCTCAAAAGCAATGATTTAGAAAAATACTAGAGAGAAGCTGGAGAAGCTTCTCTTAAAACATGAGAAAAGCTGGAGAGCATTATGCTGAATGATCTAACTCAGGCTCATAAGGACAAATACTGTATAAGACCATTATTATAATAACAGAAGGATAACCAGTGAAATGTATATAAATGTCCAAAGAGGAAAGAGGAGGGGCCAGGTGGGCTGAGGATGGAGAGAGGGGAAAATCACTGGGTTGCAGAGTTTGGTGGTGCTGAGGGGAGGGGAAGAAGGAATTAAGAAAGATCCAGCGGGGATCTGAAAAGAGGGGTAATACTGAGCATAAATCAATGGAGATTAATTTTATAAGACACAATGTATGGGAATAATTGCATGAAACAATGTGAATGATAAACAATCCAAAAAAAGTTTTAAAAGTATTAAAGCAGAAAAATTAAGTATTATGAGATACAAAAATCACTTATGATGTTGAAATTGAGAGTTTATGAAGTAACTACAAAAAAATTAAAAAAGAAGTTACCATGAAGTGCAGTACAGATGGTAGAAGAAGGATCGATGCTTTTGAGTTGTGGTGCTGAAGAAGGGTCTTGAACACACCATGGACTGACAGGAGAACAAATAAGTCTGTCCTGGAAAAGGTGAAACCAGGTTGTTCCCTGTAGGCATGAGGCTCCATTTCACATACATAGGCATGTGGCCAGGAAGGACCAGTCTTTGTAGAAGGACATCATGCTTAGAAGGGTGGAGGGACAACGCGGGAGAGGAAGACCCAGGATGAGATGGGCTGATTCAGTGACTGGAAAAGTGGGATTAGGTCTTTTGGAGACAATGAGATTGATTCAGGATAGGGCAGGTTTCAGAGCCAATGTACATATAGGGTCATTGTGAGTTGCAGGTGACTCAATGACACATAACAACAAAAACAACAACATAATGATCAGAATTTAACATTTATTAAGTGTTAGAGTCATGTTTCAAAGAGGTTTTACTGCTCAGAAGACGGTAATCTTCATGAATATGTTATCATATTGATCAATGATCAGCTGACAATGTTTGAAAGGTTTGTAGGGCAACATTGATGAGTCTGAAGTTCAAGGAAGTGAATAGAGCTAGAGATCTTAAACTACTCAAGGTGCCATTTATGGGCCAACATAGACTTTTGAGTAAATAACTACAAACAGGGAAGCTTAAAACATTACATAATATAACCCCCAATGTCTATGTCTTTTATTCTAGCCTTATCCAGTGTTTGTATGTATGAAGGAGTTCCTAGGAAGTTGTTGTTAGGTGCTGTTGAGTGGCCCCTATGAACAACCTTGCTTGACGCTGGGCCATCATCAGGCTTCTCGGTGTTGCTATGAGTTGGAATTGACTCAGCAATAGTGAGTGAGTAAATGACTGAGTGAATAAATGAGTGAGTAAGACAGAACTCTCATTGGTGTAAACAGTTAATTTATTTGCTTGTTTACAGAAGATCTTCCCTGTTGGATCTTGAACACTACTATACTTAGATATAAATTGCAGTGAGCCCTAGCTTCTTGAACCTTTGATTTCAGAAGAAATGCTTGGCAATCTAGTCCTAAAAAATCAGCCATTGAAAATCATATTTTCTGTGAAAAATCACAGCTCTACTCGGACACACATTGGGTCACCTTGAACATGAGTCAGATAGGACTTGACAGAAACAGGATCACAAGAAGGGATCACAGAGAAACAGCAGATGACTCGGCTCAGGCAGGTTTTCTGTAAAGTTTATCCATTGCCTGGTGTGAGACAGAACAAGAACTCATTTATACAGGAGATGACCTTGAGGAGTGCAATGGACATAACTTTCTGAGCTGAAAGTTGAGCAAAGAATAAATTCTATCTGAACCTCTAGGTAACAAACAAAACAAAATTAAAAAAACAAACCAACAAACCAAAAAACCTCACCCCCCCAAAAAAAAAGAAAAACCTGAGAATTTTTTTCTGAAATTTAGACAGCTTTCACAAGATGCCAGAGATTTTTGAGGCAATCTTTGGCAGATAGCTGCCATGAAGCACAAAACCATCAAGGCACAAGGCTGAAGCTACAGGTTGTGCAGCAAGTCTTATGCCTGCATCAGTAAAACCTGGTCCTATTGTAGAACAGACTCCTAACAAATACAGATTAGCAATTACTAGTTTAGAGCTGGCTATTAAAGAGAAAACATCTGGGGAAACAGCAAGGAAGAACTGACACAGAAAATGCCAAGATGTTCATGGAGGTGTAAAGTTCTCAGAGAGTAGATCTAAAAGAGAAATATGAGTGATTGAAAGACGACTTGGGGAAAATGGACTTAGAGAAGCCACAGAGTTTTGATTGTGTAATTATAATGCTTTAGTTGAACATTAAGTCATCAGTGATTTTATCAAGATGAGATTATTCAGACTAGAAAAGTATGGTGATATACTTATGAAAAGAAGCCAGTCAATGTCCTGTGAGTGACAGTTGCCCAATCTTGTAACCTCTCATGGCAGTGTCATTGGACCAGGCAACATTTCATTCCATCACCTGTGGGATCCCATAACCTAGGGACAGATTCATTGGAAGCAAGCAACATTATCGATGAGAATAAAATGTCAGTCATCCCAATGGGTAAGCCGTCTTAAGGAAGTCTATGTCCTATTACCACCCTATGAAGTAACCTGTTTAAGAAGGGCAAGACAGAGAGAGGTGATAACTAGATCCAGGGGAGCAAACAGACCAAGACAAGGCATGAAGTATTTTTAGAATTAGGAAAGCTAGCTGTGGGGTGGTGGAGTGGTGGTGGTGGTGGAGAAAATGAAGATATTAGAAAGAAAGAGAGACACCTAATGGGCAAAATCCCAGGACGAATGGAAAATATTAAATAAGGGACCTAAAGGGGTAGAGAGAAAGCTTTGAGCAGAAAAATTCATTCGACAATTTTGGAGAGAAAGAGAGAAGAGTTATAGATACACTAATCAAATAGTGCATTGGGAAATAGAAGTAAATACACACTTCAAATAAGTTTGGAGGCTCAAGTCCAGCCAGAGTAGCCTTTGAAGAGAAGCCTGGATATCTGCCTACAAACAAGCATTCATCAAGGACTAGATGGAGCACACTTCTATTCTGACACGCAGGGGGTTGTCAGGAATCAGGGTCAACTCTATAGTTACTGGTTTTTGGGTAGCCTATGATTACGAAACCTATACTTGGACCAAGAGGCAGTAGTCAGAACAGAGCAGGGCAACACTGCATGGTTCAAAATAGGGAAGGGTGTACGCCAGGGATGCATCCTGTCTCCATACCTTTTCAACATGTATGCAGAGCAGATTATCCGAGAAGCTGGGCTCTATGAGGAGAATTGTGGCATCAGGATTGGTGGAAGATCTATAAACAATCTCCGTTATGCAGATGACACAAACTTGCTTGCTGAAACTGAGGAGGACCTCATGTACTTGCTGCGAAGGGCCAAGGACTGCAGCCTTCAGTATGGACTAAGGCTCAACGTCAAGAAGACAAAGATTCTCACCACTGGACCAATTGACAGCGTCAGGATGGATGACGAAGAGATTGAGAGTGTTCACAGCTTCACTTTGCTCGGCTCCACAGTCAACACTCTTGGTACCAGCAGTCAGGAAATCAAAACGCGTATCGCGATGGGAAAGACTGCCGTTAGGGACCTCTCAAAGGTACTCAGGAGCAACAGTGTCTCTCTGGAGACTAAGGTGCGCCTGATACAGGTCATGGTATTTGCAACGCTTGTTATGCATCAGAGAGTTGGACAATGACTAGGGAGGACAGAAGGAGAGTGGATGCTTTTGAGCTGTGGTGCTGGAGAAGAGTACTGTATGTACCATGGACTGCCAGGAAAACAAACAGATTCATCTTGGAGAGGATTAAACCAAGCTGCTCCTTGGAGGCAAGGATTCTGGGGCTTCGTCTGACATACTTTGGACATGTTGCCAGGAGGGACGGGTCCTTGGAGAGGGACATCATGCTTGGGAGGGTGGAGGGACAGCGCAGGAGGGGAAGACCCTCTATGAGATGGATTGATTCAGTGACTGGGGTAATCGGGATGGGTGTGTCAGAGGCGGTGCGGTTGGCGCAGGATAGAGCAGGGTTTAGAGCTGTTGTGCATAGGGTCGCTATGAGTCGGAAACGACTCGATGGCACATAACAAGAACAACATGATTACTAATCAGAGGTGGGAGTTCTGGTGGTCCAGTGGTAAGAAGCCGTGCTACAGTGGAGGCACAAGGTTCAAATCTACTTCCTGTTCCATGGGAGAAGGATAAGAAATCTCCTTCCATGAGATTAACTGTCTCTGAAAATCCACTGGAGGGTCAAGTTCTGACTCAGTGGCACACAATAATGTAATTGCTAATAGTACAATATCTTCATCACTTCTAACAGTTTTAATGAATTCTAAGTTGCTATTCTTTACTCAGACATCTGATGACTCATCTGTCAATGCTAAGTTCAGCAGTTTGAACTTGACAGTCATTGTGAAGTAGAAAGATGTGGAAAAGTGCTCCCGTAATGATTTACTGCTTTGGAAACCCTAGTGGGGCAGTTCTACTCTGTCCTGTAGGATCACTATGAGTTGAAATCAATACATTCCCCCCCCCTCACAATCTTAAAGTCAAATTTCTAAAAAAATAAGAACAGTGGCATTCTGGTGGCCCAGTGGGTAATGAGTTGGGATAATAATCAAAAGTTCAGTGGCTCAAAGTCACTAGCTTCTTCATGAAAGAAAGATGAACTGTCTCCTCCCATAATTAGTTATCATTTATTAGATTGGATGTCAGTCAAAATGAGGAAAAATAGTGGCAAACATAATTACTTGAGCCTTAGAAATTTAACGGAAGGTCCTTAAGAGTTGAAATGCCCAGCAGTGATTTTGTTTGTTTGTTGTGTTTTGGTAGTTTTGTTTTTTTTTTTTCATGAATTCAAAATGTGGAGTTGCTAAGAAGTTGTAAAGTTTGTTCCAATCCTCATGGGAAGAAAACACATTAGGTGTATTTAATTTTTCCTAAAATAATGCCTTTTCAGTCTTACTACTAATTTAGAATGATATCATATTGATCAGTCCACATCCTAGATCCTTTTCTAATAAAGACTTTCCACTTTGCATTTCTTCACACCTCATTCCCAACCTTTTATTTAACACTGTTATGGACTCAGCAGTTTAGTAGACACAGGGAAAGAAATCAAACAAATGAAATGCACAGATTTCCCCGTCTAGAGTTTATAGTCCAATTGGGGAGCAAAGACAGATATGTAAATGTTGGCATTTAGAAGGCAGCATATGTGAATGGCAATTGAATGACATAGACTCCAAAGACTATAGCTGTTCAGCTGAGGATCTCAGAAGGGTACAGTGAGTGGGGAAGCTTCTGGGAAGAGATGACCTCATTGCCTGACTTCAAGCAGTAAATAGGATTTGGAGAGGCAGAGAGAAAGTCAGGAGAATTCTAACAGAAGAGAGATGAGAATGTCTTTTCTTTTCCTCTCCTAGTCACGCCATGCTTTTTAGGACATGGTCTTAACTTTACTGGCAGTGAAAACCAACAGTGTTGTTTCTAAAATTGCAGAGGCCTGGGGAGTCTTTTGAACACAGCAAGTTCAAATCCACTTCTGAGGAAGCATGCCAGGTGCTTTTGACTCCATTGGTCCAGAAATGCTTTGCATCTCCTCCTGGTCCACATGAAAATCCAACGGTGTGGTGACCTCACTCACCAATGTGCCTTCTCAAGAGAAATGCTTTTTCTGAAAGCAAAAGTTAAAAAGAAATATTCTTTCTCAGCCAAATCTTTTGAGAGGTGGGAAGTCTCCTGGGGGGGCTGTCCCACAAGTTTTCAGGAAACTATTTTCAGCCCTGAGTCATTGAACACAGTACATATAGATGGAGGACTGACCCCTACTTCTGTGATATTTTGTCTTGTTAGTGCCATTAGTATACTGTTGGTGTCCATAAAAATCATTCGTGAGGACTAAGGATAATCACCAGAGAGCTTAACTACTCCTCTACATGAGGATGTGCATATATGTTGTTGGTGTTGTCATCAGGGGTCAGTGAGTCAAGTACTACTCATAGTAACCCTATAAAACACAAATTTGAACCCTGTCCTACCCAGTGCCATCCTCATCATCTCTGGCATACTTGAGCCCATTGTAGTAATCACTGTGTCAATTCATCTTGTTGAAACACTTTCTTTCTCTGACCTTTCCAAACATGATGTTCCTCTCCAAGAAACAGCATCTCCAAACAACATCCCTAAAATATGTGAGAAGCTTTGTCTTCTTTAATATATCAAAAATATTTCTAGGTTCACTTTTGGAGAGAAAAAGAGATGAAATTTACTTCTGTTATTAGAAAGTACACTGATAGCTAATTTGAGAGAGATATGGACTGAGAGAAAACATAAGGAAGAACTTTTGGGGTGCTGGTAATGTGCTGTTTCCTGAACTGGGTCCTTTACATAACAAAGTGTTCCGCATGTAGTTTTCATTAAGCTATATAATCTTCTCTTTCTCTGATCCTTCACCTCTTGTCCCTCTCAAGGAAATGATTTTTCCTAGCAACGTGTCCAAAGTATGTGAGACAAAGCTTTGCCATCACTGCCTCCTAGGAGCACTCTACCTACAATTTTTCCAAGACACATCTATTTGTTCTTTTGGCAGTTCATGGGATATTCAGTACTCTTCTTAGCACTATAACAGAAAGGCATAGATTTTCCTCTGTCACCGTTATTCACTGTCTAACTCTCAGATTCATAGGAAGTGATTGAAAATACCATGGCCTGAATCAGGCACACCTTAGTCTTCAAACTGACATCATTGTTCCCCAGTATTTTGGAGGGGTCCCTGACAGCAGACTTTCCTAATGCAACAAATTTGTCTCCTGATTTCTTGACTGCTTGTACCAAGGGTGCTGATCGTGGATTCAAGTAAGATGAAATTGTTAATAACTTCCATATTGTCTTCATCTATCATGACATTGCTTATAGACCGAGCAGTGAGAATTATTGTCTTCTTCATGTTAAGACACAATCCAGACTGAAATATTTGATCTTCTGTAGCAAGTGTTTCAATTCTGTTTCACTTTCAGCAAGGCAGGTTGTGTCCATTGCATAATGCAGGTTGTTGATGAGTCGATGAGACATTCCTCAAAAGCCTGAAGATGGCTGTTTTAGAGGTGGCTGCTGCCCAGAGAACATTTAACTATCAGTAAACTATGTCTCACCTCTGCTGGCAGACCTTTGATTTGCTGATACACTGAAGGCTGTCAGTAGTGCCAAAGCATTATAGACTGTCAGGTACATTCCCAGATAGCTTCTGCGAATTTCTTGGACATAAAATTATGTGAAATGATCACTGATGGTTGGGGAATCCAGAACTGGTTCAGCGGTATCAGGAAGTGTCTTAATCCTCCAGAAAGACTCTGACATCTTCAGCTTTTGTTGTGGTGATGTACTGCAGAGTCAGAACTGACCCATAGCTGACCCTCTGGTGGGTATTCAGAGGCAGTTAATTACACAAGAGGAGATTGCCCATCTTTCCCCCACAGAATAGCTGGTGGCCTTGAACCTTGTGCCTTCAGGATTACAGTGCAGCTTCTTGTACTATGCCACCAGAGCTCCCTGACATTTCAGTAGGATGAAGGAATTTCTGAAGCCAGTTTGGCAAGCTTGGCAGAGCCCAGACCTGAGCTATTCTCAAGACTTGCAGAAAGATGCAAGAAGGCTGTATTCTGTATTCTGATCCAGTGCCTATGGAACCCCAAACTCTTCAAAGATCTTGAAATCTAAATAGTCTGCAAAGAAGGTTATCTATAACTATTTTAAGGTGCCCTCCCCGCCCTCCTTAAACAAATGCTTTGTCTCACCCCTGCAAACTTCTTGTTTGGAGGAAAGGCAGTGTGAAATTGTTTTATTCCTTTTTTAAATAACCTCACCTCTTTAAGAGGCATGGACGTAGATGATTCTTTTAAATCTATTTTTCTGTACCCATTTGACAGCATAGTTAAAGAGAGACTGCTGAGTTGTGATTCGATAATCAGATGCAGGCTAGAGTTTTATAGCCTTTAGAAACAGTTCGTGATTTAATTATGTCCTCCAAAATGATGTTCTGAAGTCCTAACTGCTGTACTTGTAAGCAGGATTCTGTTTGGAATAAGGGTTCTCTTCTGTTTGCTGCTCACCCACAGGCTGCACCTCTCTGGGGGTTCTAATTCACCAGGGGCTCCTTGGCAGGAGGTTGGATCATCTTCTCCCACGCAGTTTCCAGTCCTGGAAACTCACTGGCCAATGAAGTCTGAGGTGGCGAGGATTCAAAGGCAATGAGTTGAGCTGTGTTTAGGTGAAGCCTAAACCTAATCATTTCTAAGAGATATTTTAGTTTAAAAGTATTATATTTTAGGGCATTATGTTTATCATAAGAGTAGGAATGAGGGTTGCAGA
>NW_006399823.1:2990693-3031197 GCF_000299155.1 Elephantulus edwardii
TTTGAACCACCAGAGAGGCATTGCCTTTGTGGGTCAGTAGGATAACTCCCTTTGGGCTTCGCCACACAGAGTTCACTTTTGCCTGCTGTCATTGTTTTATTGTAACCAGAGATCTCATTTTCAGATGTCATGATTGTCCATGCATTCAATCTCTAAACAGACAGGCAAACCATCTGAAAGTAGTTGTCAAGTAAGTGGTCAGGAGTTGGAAAAACAATGAGTGAATTTTTATCAGAGTTACTTCTCTATCAATGAACAGTAATAAATTAAGTATTATTCTGATCAAAAGAAATACTCATCCTTTTTTTCCTCCTCCAATCTGTTATGGCTGTGAAAGGCACCACAAAATCCTATGCACTACTAGTGTTTGGCTAGACAGATGATCTCTGGGTGAAGGAGAAACCAGTCTTTTCCGTCCTTTCCAACTGAGAACATGTAAAACACTGAGGAGCATCCCTCCTAGCTGTTAATATTATCTTTATACAAGAGTCAGCTCTGATTCCATGGGTAAAATGAAATGAACATTCGGCAATACTTCAGCATCAGTATAGCTAAGTTCTTGGTAAACACAATACACCGAGGCGTTATTGTGATCTGTTTCCTCAGATTAAATATATCTCATCCTTAGATTTATACTGGCACTTTATGGCTTCTGCAAATGACTGCCTCAGCGCTGCAAAGTAATTCCACCCTGTCATATTTGTCTTTGGAAATTGTAACAAATTATGGTGATTTATAACATCAAACTCAACTCTTCCATTTTTCCCCAGACGGGAATGTCGCTGATGGCAAGATTCTAGGCCATCCATTTATTCTGTGTGGAAGGTGACAGTGAAACATGTTTCATCTCTCTGGCATGACACTTGCTTTCCCTTTGAGGGGAGCCTGTCAACATAACTCATGCTGTCAAGAGTACCTTTGCAAAAGAGTCCAGAAACAAATCTGAGGCTCTGCTTACCTCGGCCTCCTAATGAGGTGTGACTTCTCTCCTGATGCATGAGTGGCTGGCTTCCCTGCACCTCCTTGTCTGTGACCCCCTGCAGTCTCTACTCAGTCAACAGAAGTCAAACCCTTATCTGTCATGGGCTAGGGACGAGCTGTGATGAGCGCCTCAAGGAGTGGGCAACCTGCTATGTAAATACAGTCCATCTCCTCTCCAATCTTTCTTTGTTATGAATGGAATAAAATGTCATATTGCACACATCATTTTCTGTGTAACATGGGAGCCTAACTATCTCAAATGGAAAGAAAATTTAGAAGGCTAGGCAAGGTGGATCCCAGAAACTTGACTGATGTGTCAAAATTTACACAGGGGATAGGACTGGTTCCAAAGTCCTGCCTCTCAGATTAGCATAATCCAGGAAACCACTGGGCTGTTCTTTAGCTATTATGAAGATTCAAGAGTCACAATCAGACACCACAGCTTAGTTCGAATTGCAAGTCTACTACCAACAACATCTTTCTTCATTATGACACAATTGCAATATATCAAACATGGGAGAGTTTTCACCATCTGGGGATTATTCAAAACAATGACACTCATTTTGTACGTTTACTCTTTGCTACTGTTGCTGGGCTGTTTTGGGTTGGCCGACGTCCTCATGGAAACGATTCTCCAGCTCTTTACTCCTAGGGAGCTTTAACCCGCTGATCTTTAAGATTCATAGTCAAATGGGAGCTCTGGTGGCCTAGTGACAAGAAGCTGCACTGCAATCTCAGAGGTGTGCGGTTCAAATCCACCGGATGCTCTGCTGAAGAAAGAGAGATGACAATCTCCTCCTGTACCAGTCAGATCTGATTTGACGGCACATGCACAAAAAAATAATAAAATAAAATAAAAATTTTTAAAAAGATTCACAGTCAAGTGCTTAGCCTGTGCTGCTGACCCAAGTGCTCCTATTTATTTTATAAAAACCCCCAAAATTATGTGTATCAAGATTCTCACTCAAGTCAGACTGCAAATTCTCCTTTTTCTTCCTTGGACAATATCCTGGAAATGGAAATAGTTTGGTGGGGTTTTTTGTTTATTTGTTTTAATTAGAAAGAAGTTGAAAACTGAAAATGATTACTACAACAGCCAGGGGGATACACATTAAGGGGTCAGATTTGACTTCTTCTGGAATTAGACACATGATAATGAGAAGCATCAAGGCTGTCACAGAAGCAGTGGGGGACTCGTGAGAGGAAATTGAAGGCTAAAACGATGAGATAACACATGCAGAATCTGCTGAGAATATTTAATGATCTCCCCTTCCTTTATCTCTCTGGACCAATGCTTGTGTCCTTGAGAGTTTCCGAGATGCTGGGGTGGCCATCCTTCCGGTTCTCTATCTCTCTTTTTTTGTAGCTGTTAGTCACAAGTGTACAGAGGCACTCAGAACAATGGTGCCCAGAACAATGGTGCCCTTGACAAAGGAACTAACCACATTCCTGCCGCCTCCTTGTCTTTCCCAGACAAGTCTTACTTTGAACTGGGTTAAATAATAAAGCACATTTCAGAGCACAAACCTAAGAAGTGTCATTCATTTTTTGCCTTCACCCACTCAACAGTTTGAGCTAGACACAAGAGATCTAGAGATGGAAAAAAAAAAAAACAATCCCTGCTTTTAAGGAAGCTAAGAGGCTGGTAAAAGGAAAAGGTAGTTAAATGGCGATGAATTAGAATGTGCTCATGTTCTAAACTGTGTTGGTGACAAAGTGCAGGTGAAGTCCTAGCTGTGACATTGAAGAATGACAGACTTGCAGGTCAAAGAGAGAGGAGGGTGTTCTAAGCACCTGTGTGATGGGAGGGAAGGCGGGGACCATGTCCCCATTAAACAAATGAATGGTATGACCAGAACACAACACACAGAGTGGGAAAGCATGAAGAGTCAAGGCCAGAGACATAGCTAGAGACCTGTACGACGGAAGAATATTCAGGGGAGAAGAACCTTTTCTTAGTCATGTTGCTAAGTCTAGTTACTAGGTCACATATAGTAGAGTGACATAACGTCTTTTTTCCCCCTCAAGTGGGGAAATGACAAGTTATAATATTGTGGCATTCACACTTCAAAATCTTCCTCTCTTAATTATCTCATTTAAGCATCTCCATTATTTTGTAAGACTCAGAGTGACAGATATTCTTGCCATAACACAAATAAGGAAACAGAGACTCAGAGAGGTGAAATGACTTGTCCAATGACTGAGGATGGCAGAGGAAGAACTGATGCCTTTGAGTGGTGGTGTTGAAGAGTACAAACAAGCCTGCTTTGAAGGAAGTGCAAGGATGGAGGAACTTCATCTCACACACTTTGGACAAGTTGTCAGGAGGGACAAGTCCTTGGAAAAGGAGGTCATGCTGGGAAAAGGTGGAAGATCAGAGCAGGAGAGGAAGACCCTCAACAAGACAACTGCAACAACAGACCTTTGCATATCAGAAGTCCTGAGGATTACACAGCACAGGGCAAAGTTTCAGTCTGTTGTTGAGAGGGTTGCTATGAGTTGATTAGATGGCAACTAACAACAGCAGCTTGCTATAACATGTTAAGACTAGTACTGGGAGATAAATTTTTTTGATTGTCAGTGACAGTTTTATCTGTGAAATGATATTATTGTTGTTAGGTGTGGAGGGGTCAACTCCGACTCATAGCAACCTTACAAAAACCAGATCAAAACCTTGCTCTTTCCTGCACCTTTGTCTGGTGCCATAGTCCATAGTGAGCTGTTGACCCAAAGCCTGTGTGTCTCTGATCGTTCAAATGCCCCAGCAACTCCTCAGGAGAGAAATGAACAGTCTCCTTCCATCATGATTTACAGCCTCGGGAACTGCAGGGAGATTGGAGACGATGTGATCGCAGTGAGTTAGGAAATCACAGCACAAAGAAAACCGCCTTAGAGTGGTTAAAACTTAAGAATTCAGATAAAAACAACCCAGATCTAAAGTCTGGCTTCTTAAAAGAATTTCTTCTTTTATTTTTGTCCAACATTTTCATGGGTATATTATCAATTTCATATGTGCATTAACACTCAGCTTTAAAAAAAAGAAAAGGAGAGTAAAGGCTTTTTAGCGTCTTTTACACATAGTAAGTGCTCAACAAATAACAAACATAAAAAAAAACCACATAAATACTAACTGATAATATTTCCCCATGCTTTGGTCTAGCTTGATATAAGCACACCAACCACTATCATATAGAGTTGACTCTTAGTATTCAAAGTAATCATGTCACCTAAAATTTCTGTAAACACTGTTTTACTGTACTGCTTCACTGCTCCTTGGGGAAATAGTTGATTCCTCTGGTCACAATATTGTACTGACTAAATATGCAATTTTGTTTCATATGTATATTTTTTGAAAGATGTCTTACTTAATATATAGATTTCTGATTTTGTTGTTGTTAAGATTTGTCATAGAGTTGAGTATGACTCACAGTGACCCTATGAACAATGGATCTGAACCTTGCTGTAACATATGTCATTCTTATTATAAATACTTGGCTTATTTACATGGACGTCATGACCACCAAGCACTGCACTTGTTCCTCCACACAGCTGGTTGGACTCATATCTTTCTCCTAAAGGTGCACATGTTACAGCCTTCTTGGGCTTAGTTAACCCTAGACAGAACTTCAGCACTCTGCTTAGGTGACATTTTAAACAGCAAAATCACCAACAAGAAGCATATAAATTCAAAACACATGGCTTTAACTCTATAGGGATGATAGAAAGAGAATTGATGCCTTTGAGCTGTGGTGCTGGAGAAGAGTGTTGAATATACCATGGACTGCTAGGAGAACAAACAGATTTGTCCTGGAGAGGGTGAAGCCAGACTGCTCCTTGGAGGCAAGGATTTCTGAAGCTTTGTCTGACATATTTTGGGCATGTTGCAAGGAGGGACTGGTCCTTGGAGAGGGACATTGCATTTGGGAGAGTGGAGGGGCAGCGCAGCAGAGGAAGACCCTCGAAAAGATGGATCGATTCTGTGACTGGAGTGGTGGGAATGAGCATATTTGAGACGGCAAAGCTGGCACAGGATAGAACGGCGTTTAGGGCTCTTGTATATAGGGTCGCTATGAGTCGCAAACGACTCGATGGCACATAGCAACAACAACAACAACAACATGGCACTAACTGGGTTTAGAGAAAAGCATTCATTCACAGTAAGAGAGGCTGAAACAAAAGAAGGAAGGGTTTCCTTGTTCAATCATAACGGGGGCAGTGTGTATTAGGACACTCAAAATTGTCACCACGGTGTGTGCATGCCTGCGAGCACCCACAAGCGTGCCACAGTGCTGATGATGGGTCTGCAAACACATTTTGGGGAGTAGGCAAATTCCCAAATACAGAAACTGCAGACAATAAAGATCAGCTGTATTGTTTTCATGGACCAGAGAGAGAGCATTGTACATAATCGCCTTTAATGCTGTAATTCTATTGTCTCCAAGACACTATTGACTATACTAGCCCTTCTCTTGAAAACTGAAAAAGAACACTGGGCTGAAAGTTGAAGAACAGACTCGCTATTTTGGAGGGCCCAGTCTTTCTTCGAATCCTGAATTCACACTTTCTAAATCCTGAAGTAGCACCAAAAGCTGGTTGCTGCTTCCGCTTCACGAAGGAATGTAAAGCAGCGTACCGCTGTTTGACAATTTTGCTTTTATTTACAGGGGATGGATCAAACGTATATTTTACGTGATAAGTGGGAAGTGTCAAAATGAGTCTCACATAGAGTGGTGACAAAAGAAATCATTTCAGTAAAATTACATAATGTAAAACAAATCATTGAAGCAGCCACATTAAATACGATTTGCATGCAACATAGCATTATACAATTTTTGACACTCTGCAGAGAGGTATTAGGTCTGAACTAACTACGTTTAGAAAGCAATTTGTAGAATTTCTGTTCTTTTAGCTGGTTTGAAGGCAGTGATGATTTTTTTTTTTTTTGGTAGCTGACAAGTGAGCAAAAAACAATAATTGAATAGTACCATTTTACCCAGAAGGCAAGCTGATAATTAGAGGTTTAACAGACAGTTTGGATTTTATCTGAACAGTGGCAGCTCTGACTTTCTTCCCCCCCTCCACTCTTTTTTTTTTTTAACACAAGCAAGCAACCAAATCAGGCCTCTGTGCGCAACAACAGTCAAAGAGGAAAATAGGATTGTATTTCTGATTCCTTGTTCCTGGCTAACACATGTTTTCTTGTCCCTAAAGAAAAAGGTCTCTGAGTTTTAAGATGTGAAGGGTGCGCTCAGTAATCTGGGAAACAAAGAGAATTCCTCAGTATCCAACATGGTCAGAAACACAATACAGAAATAAAACTAGTTTATGTGAGTCAGGCACTCTGGGAAAACCACCACCACCAACCTTCTGGCCGGGCTGCCTTATGAAATATTCCACCTGGACAGGCTTCTCACCTGCATTCTTAGAAGAAAGGTTTCCCAGCTCAGACCTGGTTTAGAATCCACAATCGCAGCCATCTGCTGTAGCAGATTGTTACCCAAGTCATGTTTCTAAACTTGCAATTTGGTCCCTGGACTGTTTCAGCCTGTGGTGACTAAGTCGATGCTGAGAGCTCTCTGAGACCAGCTACCCCTCAGGTTCTTGTATCAGATGAGGTACCATATGGGACAACATTCAGGCTACTCCTCCTCCCCTTGCTTTCTGTACCAGTTCTTTGTGTAAGGGGTTGATGATACTTAGAGTGAGAAAACTCTGAATCCAAAATGAAACCCTGGGAAACTGAGGCTTAGGGTCCTCCTTGTTCTTCTCTTGCACATCTTGTTGAAGAGGGTTACATAAGAAAGTCCTTCATCTTTTAAAAGAAGTATTCCCTTGAAGAATATTCTCAGAGTTGGATCGGCAGAGCAAATCAAGAGCCTTTTGCAATCAATATGCTGGAAACACATTTTTAAAATAGCACCCTCCTCCTTTTAATAGCATCCACTGACAAAAAAAGCTCCCATTATTTAGTATTCCATTTTTGATAGCTCATTGTATCTAAAAAAGAGATCAATTAACACGCTCACAAAACCCTCAAACTTAATTGAAGGACGATTTAGACATCACAGCAACACACAGACGCTGCTGGCAATTGTTGCGTTTATTTAATCTGAAGACTATTCATGTCTGCCACAAACCCTCCGCAGATGAGGCGATTTCACACTGGAAAGCAAAGTGTTCACATCAGAAGAAAACGAAATTGTAACCAACTTGATTCTTGAACGCATGAAGGAAGCTTTTGAAAGAGAGAAATAAATACATCTTAAAAGATGGTGTGACAGAAATGGTAGAGTGGTTATCCTTCTGAGTAACCAGCAACATGTGTTCATTATTCATCCTCTATAAAGAGGCAACCAGGTTAACATACCAACAGAGAAGGACTACATTGTAACTTCTATGCTGAGTAAGATCCAGCTGGTCAAAAAAAGAAAAAAAAAATTCTCAGAGCACATTCAATTAAATTTTATCTGCATTTTTAAGAATTTGTCTCTTTGCACAATGGGGCTTTGCCGTGCTATTGAGGAGCCTCACAACAGCCTTTATTGAAAGTATTCTTTTACAGTGGTGGAAGAAAGCACAACAATTGGTAACTCTCAGGCTACACAGCTTCCTGAACAAAGGTGTGTGCAGTGCCTGTGTTCCAGTGTGGGAAGCAGACCAGTCCTGAGTGGAATATAAGATTAGAGGCCAATTACACTGTCTTCAGTGTAATATACTTCATAAAACTTTCCACCCAGATGTCCTTGGCTTTGAATGTATATCAACAGCTGACACAGAAGGGAGAGAAAAGGCACACAAGGGGAAACAGCCTCTGGGATGCCTCTCAGAGTGTTGGCAAAAATCTCTGCTGCCTGGGACTCCCAGGATGGTAGGACGTGTTTCCTAGGATGCGCTGGCAAAGCTGTTCTCAGAGTCACAGCCCAGCTGCCAGAAGCACCGAGCTCTCTCTCATACATGTTTGGGATGTTTGAACAGGGTTTGCCATGGCTGTGGACGGAGCAAGCATTTTCTCTTACACATTCATGACAGAACGTCAACGAAGTTCAGAAATTCACTAAATTTCACCACAATGAAAACATAGTCAAGCAGTCTTGGAAAACATAGTGAAAGCGATGTATCATTCTAACACTAATAGGCCGCTGCAGGAAACACAAGCAGAGCAGACAGAGCTGGTAGCCATGGCCGCTCAGTGTGAAGGAATCTCTGGTCTGGGTTTCAAACCTTGCAGCTACCTGGGACTTCAAAGAAGGGACATATATTCTTAGATCCTACCAAGAGGCTTCCCATGGAGCATCTTGGCAGGATCTAAGAATATATGTCCCCTCAAGAGACATTTTATCCTGGAACTGACCCACAGCTGAGCCTCTTGCAGGCTTTCAGAAACTGTAAATTGCACAGAGATTGTCAGGCTTTCACTTTTATAGTTGCTGGTGTTGTAAAATTGTGTTAGAACCACAATTCTCTATGGAGAATACCACCAAAGCTCCACTTATACGTATATGTTTATACACAAATACACAAATACACAATCTCTCCCTATTCTTTGTAGTGAAAATAGTTAATACTGAGCTGCTAAGTATTGTAGCGTAGGCTAAGGCATGCTGTGCTGCCCCTGAAAGGTCTGGTTTCTCTGGTGCTTCAAATCCACCAGTGATTCCTTAGGAGAAAGTTGTGCAATCTTCTCCTGTAAAGATTTACAGCCTCAGGAGGTTGCTATGAGTTGGAACCAGCTCAAGGGCACACACACTTTAGGGCAAGGATGTGGTGATTTTTATGAAGTTTAGCAGGCTTACTGAGCCATTTTCTAATGAACCCCAAAAATGAGGTGAAAGCTCATATCTGGTCTGTTTAACTTTCTAAGAGTTACTTACTTTGAAAATTCTGTGTTATGAAATGTAATAGTGAATAGGTTTTGAAGGGATCTCTGATAATACCGTATTTAAGGCACGTAATTGCTAAACAAAAGGTAAGTGGTTCCAACCCATCAGTTGCTCCAACAGATAAAGATATGCCAATCTTCCCTAGATTTGCAGCTTTGGAAATTTTATGAGGCAATTCTATCCCATCCTATAAGGTTCCTATGAGCCATATTTAATCCAATGGAAGTGAGATTCTATTTCTTTCTTTCAAAGAATGTTTAAGAGAATAAAACTTCCATTGTGTGTCTCATAAAGAATATTCACAGGAATATTTTTGTGAATTAAACAAGTCCAGAACCTTATTCAGAACCTTCGTCTACACAGTGCAGCTCATTTCCATTATATATCTTTAGTAACTTTAAAGATAACCTAAAAAAAAAAATAAAAAAATAAAAAAAAGATAACCTAAAATTACTAAAATAAATTTGATTTAGTTACTGTTGTGTGTACCATTGTGTCAGAACCAATCTATAGCTGACCTTCCAGCAGGCTTTCAGAGGAAATTAGTCACATCATCTCCCATGGAGCAGCTGGTGGATTTGAATCAATATGGGTAGATAAGCTGACTTCTGGGTTCTCAATTCTATTCCATTGATCTATGTGACTGTCACTATACCAGTACCATGCTGTCTAGACCACCAGGGCTGTGTGGTAGGATTTGAGATCAGGGAGTGAGATGTCTCCTACTTTGTTTATCTTTTTCAGGCATGCTTTACTTATTCTGGGTCTCTTTCCATTACATAAAAAGTTGGAAATTACCTTTTCCATCTCATTGAAGAACAGAATTGGTATCTGCATTGCGATTGCATTAATTTTGTAGATTGCCTTTGGTAGAATTGTCATTTTCAAAATATTGAGTCTTCATATCCATGAGCATGGTATATTCTTCTAGTTGACTATGTCTCTTTGCTTCTTGTAGTAATATTTTGTAATTTTCCTTGAATAGGTCTTTTGTGTCTCTAGTTAGATTTGTTCCCAACTATTTAATCTTGTGATTAGCTATTGTGATGGGCATTATTTTTTCTTAGCTCCATTTCTATATGGTTTTTGTCATTGTAGAGAAACCCAACTGATTTTTGTTTGTCTTGTATACTGCTACTTTGCTAAATTGGTTGACTCTGTCCAGTAGTTTTCATGCTGAATCTTTAGTATTCTCTAAGTATACTGCATATAGAATATATAAGTATATCTGCATATAGAGATAGTTTCACCTTCTCTTTGTCAATTTGGATACCCCTTATTTCCTTCTCTTGATTTATTGCTCTAAGACTTCCAATATAATAATTACTAAAATAAATTTGATTTGGACATTTAGGGATATCTTTTTATTCCTTTGAAATACATAATAGATACAATGTGATAAAACAAAACCAAACAACTTAAAACTAAGCAAAACAGAGAGGGAGAAAGAAAATTTTTGTTTGACAAAGATTTTGGTAAATTGAAAATGGCAGCAGACTTGATATTTTGGACAGATTTTGGCCCTGGTGGTGTAGTGCATTAAGTGTTGGAATTGCTACCTGAAAGTTGGTTCAAATCCACCCAGTTATTCTAAGAGAGAAAAATGGATAAGCTCCTCCCACAAAGATTTACAGCCTTGGAAACCGAAACTAGAACCAATTCTATGGCAGTACATTCGGTTTTGGGTTTGGCTGTTAGGTTGACTTTTTTTCTTTTCTTTTTTACTTTCTCCTTTTGTTAAGATGCTCGGTATTAGCCAGGGACGGTACTAATTTTGCCACAGCCGCCTTCACGCCATTATAGAGCACTGTGGGGTTGGGGATGGGAAGGGTTGCTTGCACGTGGCCATCAGAAGGGACTAAGTTAATGCTGACTAGTTGATCTGTGTTAAAAACAATCACATCCCCCTGACATCACAAAAAACACAACATTTCCCTAGTCTGAGATTCAAAGGCGTTAGTTGTTTTCTTAAATAACTGCAGCATCTGGCCGTCCTGTCCTCACAGGTGCATTTAGACAGCTACTTAAAGCACTTAAGTTTTCAGAATATTAAACATTATCCAGTCAGTTTAATTAACCATTGTACCAGTGGATGTAGAGAGCAGGGGAAATGCCTTTGTGATCCCCAGCTTCTAGTTAGCAGAAACAGTTCCCACTCCAACTCTAGCCTGAGCTATACAGGGCAGGCACTTCTCCTTTTCTGCTTCACTCATAGCTAACCTCAGGCAGAGAGTTGGTGAATGAAATACTCCATAAATTGGGAAGACATGTGGGGAGAGTTCCCTTTCCATCCCTAAAATTACCAGTTGAAACATATATATTTAAAAGCTTATCTTTGGCAGAGTTGGGAGGAAAGATCAAACGATGAAAGATTCTAAACAATGATGCCTCTGACTTTACAAGTCTCCAGCCCAAACAGGTGGGCAGCATACAAGCGTGTTTCTTCCGCATCCTGCTTACTTTGCCATTAATACAAGAGTGTAATCCCTTAAAGGGGTCTTTCAGCCCATTTAGGCAGCTGCTAAGATCTTTTTAGAAAGGCCACCTTAAAGCTGGGGAGAAGTAATGAGTTTTAGATATCACAGCCAAGTTAAAGTTGGAAACAATGCAATAGAGGTCAAAAGGATCCAGAATCTATTACCTATCTGCTGATAACAATTCAGACTAAAAGGGACTTGAAAAATGACTCCCACGAACCTGGATAAGCCCTCTGTATTAATCATCGTAATGCAAGCTAGGAAGAAATGGGAGTGAGGACTAGTCATGGTCCCCCTTGTGGAACAGATGGGAGAGTATTAGCCATGGGTCCTCGGACAGACCTTATTTCATGGAGTTTGGGTAAAGACTGAATCACCAAATAAGCCTCCACTCTTAGGAGCTGGCGTGGTGCTAGAGGCAATGCAGTGGGGTTGGGGGATGCACGAAAACAAACAGAGCCAGTGCAGGCATAAATAGAGGCCATTCATCAAGACCACGGGCTGGGGTGGTGATAGGGGGCGCATCAAAGCTTGAAGGGGAGATAAAATAAAAGGTCAGGGCCAGGCATGCTGCAGTCCATTATATGGAAATAAGAAAGTCCCAGCCATGGACTGTCAAACACACAAACTGACCTATGAAGGCTGAGAGTCATAAATCAAGAACGGTGTTTTTCAGCAGGATTATGTCAGTTCATTTTCTCTCTTAATATAAAGTGTCTCTTCCATTGCACTCTCCACTCATCCCTCAAATGTGTATTATGTTGCTGCCATGCAAAGCTCCGGTGACTCAGTCTATAGGGGGTTGTGCTGCTAACTCAAAGGCCATGGCACTCTGGCTGTTAGAATCCACCAGTGAACACTCTTCTCCCATGCAATTTACAGCCTCTGAAAACTCACGGGAAAGTCAGCTGTTAGTTGGTTCTGATTGGAAGACAATGAGTTGAATAGTTTTACTGAGCAAATGAAAGTCTCTTGATGATGCAAACCTTAAACCTGCTCAGCTACTAACCAAAGGTTTAAATCTATCCAGAGATGCCTAGGAAGAAAGGTCTGGCAGTCTAATTTCAAAAGAGCACAGTCATTGGAACCCGATAAAGCACACATTGTACTCTGAAACTCATGGACTCACTACCAGTCAGAATCAACTCAAAAGAAACTAGAAATCATGCAAGTGAGAGATGGAGATTAAGCGACAGTGGATCTGAAGTCAGATTTTGGGTCTCCATGTTAACCAATTCTTCCACCATCCCCCCGAGTAGCCTTAGATTACTTGACCTGTGGGTGTCTCTGTTCCCTCATATGTAAGTGAGGGTAAAAGTAACAGAATCTTTAGAATTATTTGATAATTAAATGAGTTGCTACATTTAAAGCACTTAGGAGAGTGCCTTGGGGGAGGGGGGGAAGCCACACACAAACCACTCCCACAAAAAATCAAAAAAACCCCAAACAGATAAACTCAAAACAAACAAACCAACCCTCAAAAAAAAATCAAGCAGTGAATATAAGGCAAGTATGTTATTAAGGGCCAAGCTGGATTCTGAAGACCAGGATTAGAAGGATAAGTTTAGTGACTGCCCGTGTTGTTGACAGTGTTTTGGAAAGCAGACAATTAGGTATGAGCAGAGCAATAACATCAATTTGAAGACTAAGGTGTGCCTGATTCAGGACATGGTCTTCTTGATCACTTGCTATGCATCAGAGAGCTGACAATAAATAAGGACAATAGAAGAATTGATGTCTATGCATTGTGATGCTGGATAAAAGTACTGAATGTCCATGGACCTCCGAAAGAACAAACGGCTGTGTTTTGCAAAGGATGTGGCCAGAGTGTTGCTTGGATGTCAGAATGATGAAGCTTTATCTTTCACACTTTGCATATGTAGCTAGGCAAGGTTATTCTTTGGAAAGGGACATCAAGCTTGGAAAGGTGATCATCAAAGGAGAGGAAGATTGCAATGAGATAGATTGACACTATGATTTCAGCAACGGGCTCTTGTGTCTCAGAGAGGATAAGGATGGCACAGACAGAGAAGATTTCAGGATAGCAGTTCATAGGGTCGCTATGAGTCATACTTGACTTGAAAGTATCTAACAACAACAACATAGCAAAAGACACAGCATGCCTTAGTGGTACACAGCTACAGTCCCTTGCCTACTCTAAAGGGATAGAAAGGCTATCTCAAAGGAGTGGTTTTAAACCAAGACTGAAAAGATCCACACAGAAAAAAAAAACCCAACCCCCAAACCCAAAAAATTTTTGAACAGAAAAAGATGAGAGAATGTTCTATATAGTATAAGGTGAGAAATACCACAATGGCACAGGGAAGTTATAAAGGATCTCATTTGGCTGAAAGAGAGAATGGAACAGTTTGATAATCTTAGTGAGATACCTAAATACAGACGACCAGTTGGCTGTTGCAGATTTAACAAATAAGTAGATAAGTCTTAATGGATTGAGAGATTGTGGTACATTCATACAATGGAATACTATGCAGCACTCAGAAGCAATGATTTTGAAATATACTATGTAACTCGGGAGAGGCTGGAGAGCATTATGCTGAGTGAATTTGTGCAGTCTCTTAAGGATAAATACTGCATTAGACATTATTGTAAAAATAGAAGGACGACTAGCAAAACATGTACAAGAACTCAAGGAAGAGGGAGTGGGGAGTGAAGGGGTGAAACTACAGGGCTACATAGTTTGGTGGGTGGGTGCAGAGGTGGGAGCAAATGGGAAGGACAAAAGACAAGGTAATGATAGGCAAGATTCAATTGTGAATGATTTGATAAAGCATAATGTATGAGAATGATTGTATGAAACACAATGTGAATGAAGAATAGTATGAAACACCATGTATATAAACTTTGTAAGCAAACCAATTAAAAATATGTAAAGTAAATTATAAAATGAAATTCTTCAAAAAAGTAATACATTTAAAATATGTTACCATATACATAATAATGGAAATCATAAGCTTGAATTAAACCTCTGGTGAATGTAGAGGGGGGGATACTTTAGGAGAAGTAGAGAAAGATATATTTTCACAGGAGGCAAAGAATAAAAAGAAGAGAATGATAAAGAAAAGCAGATTAATGTATTATCCTAGAAGCCATTACATTCAAGAAGTCAATCAATCTGTTGAGTTTTTTTATGTCTATAAATAAAAAAAAATTAAGGGCCTAAGAAACTGCCTTTGGATTGTGTGACTAAGAACTCTTTTGTGACTTTGGCTCAGTTTTCTGAAAGGAACACATGTGCAGAAGCCTCAAGCAGTGAATGGAGTCATATTTGGAGGTGAATGTGGTTACACAGGCAGAGAGGTGTTTTTGTTTGTTTGTTTTAAATTAAACATGTTAAGATGCTAATTGGGAAGAGGGAGAATGTCAAGAGCAGAGAATAAAGTAGGACTTCCGTGGTGGGGGTGGGAGGAGGGGTTGAGACTTGGTAAACAAAGCACTAGTGGAAGATAGCACTTTAGATGGGAGGACAGACTCTTCTTTTCACTGAAAGGATTGGGGGAGGGACAGATGGAACAGATACAGCAGAGCATACAAACTCAGAAGATAAACAAGTTTCCTGAAAAATGATAAACAAACATACAAAACAAAAATGACTTTCACTACTTAACTAAGGCAAAAATATTTTGTGAAAGCTTAAGGGCAGAAATTCCTATTCATTCTTGCTATCCCCAGTTAGGAGGACTAGTAGTACAACCAGTTAAATGCTGCTGTTGTTGTTGTTATGTGCCATCAGAGCTGACCCTCCCGTGGATTTTTAGAGGCTGTAAATTGCCAGGGATATTGCCTTTCTTTCTCCCACAGATCACAAGGGAAGCCACTGTCTGTCTTTCTCTGTGATGTAACTGATAGATCAAAACCATGTGCCTTTGTGTTGTAGTGCAACTCCTAACTACTAGGCCACCAGAACTCTCTTAACCAGTTAAATGTTTACCTGCTAATCATAGATACATTCATTGAGTGGTGCCCCAGAGAAACTCCTAGTTCTTGAGGGGATTCCAACTCACAGGTGGTTCTCTCTCTCTCTCTCTCTCCAGGTTTTCAAGGCTGTAATCATAACAGGAAGAGATTGCTTGTCTTTCTCCTACAAGTCACTGGTGGAGTCAATCTGCAGGAGACTCTGAATTTTCAGATTAGCAGTGTAACTACTCCAGAATAACTCAGTAAAATGCCTTAAACTTGGGTATTTGCTTGCATAAAGTTTTCAGTCTAGAAAACAATATAGGACAGTTCTACTCTGTCATGTGGGGCTAATATAAGTTGAAATCAACTCAAAGACATCTAACAACATTACACGTATTAGTCATGCAACAGTGTTTGGCGACTGCAAAAGAATATTTGTAGAAGGACAGATTTGAAAGAAGGAAGCAGCAGCATGGAGGGGGGAGGCAGAAGGAACAGAAGAAGAGTAAGGCAAGAGAAGAGCCGGAGGAGGAAAGGCAGGCTTCCTGACTGCTGTTTGACATCAATTTGTCCTGCCTGTTACAAGTTCCGATAGTACCAAGAAAAGGTTAGTCAAAGAGTTCAAGAAGGCAACCCAGAAATATAACATAGCTATTATTGTAAACCTTTTTGGAAAGGCAGTGGCCAAACTATTCATATCTATTTTCTAGTTAGTGAAACTGACACAGAGATAAGGAGAAAACAGTGAACGCAGGAGACACAGAAAGAAAGGGGGAAGTAAAGGCAAACGATTAGAAATTCCTGTTCTTGCTTTGTCCTATTAACCTCACTCTTCTTTAATACCAACCATGATTTTGGAGAAGTGGCAGATTTATAATATCCATACTCTTTTGGCAGTCCCTAGATGATTCAATACCAATAGTTTTGCTTAACTAAACAACACTTCCTCCAACATCTTTATACCTTGTCCAACTTTCTCAGCTGCGTAGGAAGCAATTTACTGTGACTTGGATCAGGCCTACTTGAGCTATATATCTCTATCTCTATAAGAAGTTAGAGGAGACTTAACCATGTGTACACAGGAGGCATACATACAACAAAGCAGCAACTGTATCACTCATTCTTTATTAGAGATTTAAAAAGTCAAAACTCAAACGCTCAGCACCACCAAAGCAGTGCTTATCTCTCTCGCCACATGGTTCAAAGAAACAGGATCCCTTTCCCTCCCTGAATGGCAGCCTGCACTTTTCACCCTCCTGGCTGCAAAGGTAGCTGACCAAGGAGCTCCCATCTCTCTGTAGGTGGCAAGCACATGCAGCTCCACCTGATTTGCTTGCTTCTCCTTACCTCTGATCAAATTTTCAATCCGCTTTCTGTTGCTTTGTTCTCAATGATTTTCCTAGAAGTGCTAGCCTCAAAGTACCACAAGAAAATGCCTTCGCCCTGTACCTTTGGCCTGACAATGGAGAACAGCAGCTTATTTCCTAAGACAGCTTTTTCTTTGGAGAGTGTCAATGCAATTGTTCTGATTTTGCTGGCTCTGGAAGCCCCCATTGTATGATAGGTCTTTGGAAATTTGGGGAAAAAATTCAGCAAGTCATTTTAGGCAGCTAATGACGCTATAAAGGATCTGTAAGATATATTAAAGCCAAATCATTCACAGAGGCAAATAGATCACTGTTTATTAAAGATTCAATAAATGTCTCCTTCCTTTCAATGGCATACCATTCTCATGGGCTCATGAGGGAGAAAGATTAATAGGATGTATCATAATCATTCCATGAATGTATCATAATCAAATGCAGGCCTAGGACTCTAACTGGGATCTCCTAATCAAAGCCACACATTCATTCAATTATAAAGAACCAGAAGATAAGAAGCCTTTAATTGTGTTGGGAGAAGAAAATATATTCTCAGGTTCACTCACATCTGGCTACTTTTTTCAAGGCTCAAGCATGTGAAAGCACACAAGTTAAGGTGAAAGGCATCTACCCAGCATGTGACATGTTTTACACACGTTCCCTTCGCAAATGACACCTCTTCTCTGTCCATCTTTTCAAATGCTTCTTTTTCTTTTCTCTACTACTTGATTTTTTAAAATAAAAAAGAAAATGGCTTGGTACTTAAATGATATTATCTTGCTTTTATTGATCGAGAAAGCAGAATGGATTCCTATTCTTTAAGAGCAGCAATTCATTTGGGGACCAGTTAAAGAAACATTAACAAAATCTGGAAGATATTGCCTGGCTTACTGATAGATGTTGAGGCAAGTTACTCATTAAAATGTTTTCTGCAACTGGTAGCTCTTCAACAACTTAGAGAATCGTAGGACTTTAAAGATAAGGGAATTTAGTGATGATTTCTTTTGTTGTTGTTGTTATATTCTGTAAAGTCCATTAGGAGCCATAGAAACTTATGTAGTTATGTAGCGTCGAGTTGTCTCGACTCAGCAACACTGTATACGGCAGCCCTAAACTCTGATTTATCCTGTGCCAAACTTATTGTCTCTGACACACCTACCCCGATTACATCAGTCACTGAATTAATCCACTTCACAGAAGGTCTTCCTCTCCTGCGCTGTCCCTCCACCCTCCCAAGCATGAAGTTCCTCTCTAAGGACTGGTCTCTCCTTGCAACATATTCAAAGTATGTCAGACAAAGTTTCAGAATTCCTGACTCCAAGGAGCAGCCTGGCTTCACCTTCTCCAGGACAAACTTATTGGTTCTCCTAGCAGTCCATGGGGTATTCAATACTCTTCCCCAGCTCCACAGCTCAAAGGCATCAACTCTCCTTCTATCATCCCTAGTCACTGCCCAGCTTTCTGATGCATTTTAAGTAATTGCAAAGACCATGACCTATATCAGGCACACCTTAGTCTCTACACAGATATCATTGCTCTTCAGTACTTTGGAGAGGTCTCTGACAGCAGACTCTCCTATTGCATTTCATCTTTTAATTTCCTGGCTTCTGGTACCAAGACTGTTGATTGTAGAGCCAAGAAAACTGAAGCTGTTAACAATTTCAACCTCTTCACTATCTATCATGATGCTGCCAATCAGCCCAGTGGTGAGGATCTTTATTTTCCTGATGTTGAACTTCAATCCATATTGAAGGCTGTAGTCCTTGACCTCCTGCAGCAAGCACTTCAGGTCCTCCTCAGTTTCAGCAAGCAGGGTTGTGTATCTGCATAACACAGATTGTTGATAAGTCTTCCTCCAATCCTGATGCCACACTTCTCCTCACAGAGCCCAGCCTCCCGGATAATCTGTTCTGCATATAGATTGAAAAGATATGGAGATAAGACACAACCTTGGTGCACACCTTCCGCAATTTTGCTGTGCAGTGTTTCCTTGCTCTGTTCTGATGACTACCTCATTGTCCAAGTATAGGTTTTGCATAAGTACAGTCAAGTGTTCTGGGATTCCCATACTTCTCAGTCAGTCACAGTTTATTGTGATCCATAGAGTCAAATGCCTTTGCATAGTCAACGAAACACAGATAGACATTCCTCTGGTACTCTTTCAGCCAAGATCCATCTGACATTACCTATAATATCCCTAGTATCATGGCCTCTTCTAAACCTAGCCTTCACTTCAGGCAGTTCTCTGTTGATGTGCTGTTTCAGTCATTTTTTTATAATCTTCAGAAAACTTGTAGTGTTTGTTAGGTAGTAGGTTACATGTTGTTGTGTTAACGGAAATATCAATGGTTTGAATCCACCTATGATTCAGCCAGAGAAAGATGAGATTTTCTCTACTCACAAAGATTTGTAGCCTCAGGAAGCCCATGGATGGTACCCACCAGTCAAACTATGGGATGGCAATGGCTTTGTTGTTTAATTTGTGGATCATTGTGGGAATAGCTCTTTTCTCCTGCTGAGCTGTTGAATGAAATTAAGTCAGCAGCTTTTCTGATTTGTAGCCAAGTGCTTAAGCATTGCACCACCAGGGTATTGGAAATTTAATCTAATCCCTCTGATTTACAGATGACTAAATTGTATCCTTTTGGCTCCCAGCCCCTAATTTGGTATAGATCCCACTCACTGCATTATACAGTTTATTTGCAAGTCAAAAGACATTTAAATACCCTGTTTGCGAAGTGAAAGTACCCACATCCACAGAGACTCTTGGCTTCACAGGCATTAGCCCCAGAAATCTGAGCCAGTTAAAGGAACAAGCTGATTAGATTGTGAAAACCGATCATGGCTCAATACTAAATGTAACACGGAATTTAATGGGGTCCACTTTCCTGTGGATTCACAAAGAAAGGGCAGTTCATTTAAGCAAGTATCTTCTTTTTAATTAGAGGTGTTAAGAGCAAATATTCCCTGGCCATGCTTTTAAGGCGAAATTCAAACAGCCATGTAAATGGTTAGTAATGAACTTAAACAAGGCTAAATATTTTATCAAAACAAAGCAACACACCAAGAGTTAAATTTAAGATAATTTCTTGGCTTACAAGGATGCAAATGATGCTAACCACATGTACTCTGTCTCATTGCTCTGAAGTTGGGACCAACTCATAGCTGACTTGTCATTGGGTTTTCAGAGGCTATAAGTGGCATCAAAGAAGATTGTTCATTTTTCTCTTCTTGAACTGCTGGTGAATTTGAACCCTCTTTGGATTAGCACTACAAATTGCTCCTTGCTAGGCCACCAGAGATCCCTCTTCAAACACTAACAGCCAGTATCACACAGGCAAAAATTATCTAACTAAAAGAATATATACTCATAGCCTCTGTCCTTGGATCTATTGTCTAAGGTCCCCTCTTTCTGTCTGGTGTGATGTCTAGCCCATTCACACCCAATACCCTCAAGATGCTGCCTGGCTGTCAATGCTTCTAATTAATTCCCTCTACCAAGGTGTGCGACTCGACATATAACAACAACAGCAACAAGGTGTTCAGAATCCACCAGGTACATGTTCTGAAGCCAGTTACACTTTTATTATTATTTTTTAGATCAAGAAGTCTGTCTTCATATCCACAAAAGCTCAGAAATAACATTATAAAACAAAAGGAAAAAGAAAAGGAGGCGATGGAGGAATTCTGGAAAGCACCTTTGTGGTTTCCTGGGTCCCTAGGATCTATTCTTTTGAACCTTCCTTTTCAGCATTCTTTCTGTCCTGGGACAGCCCTCCTGGGACTCCACGAAACAGAGGCCAGAAATAGAGAAAGTCTGTAAACAATAACTGTTCCTGAGGCACATGCTTGAGTACAAAGAGGTACTAATAAGCAGAAAAGCACTCAGAATTAGTACTTCAATTGGTTCTTGGAATATGGTATCAAAAGGAAACCTCTCAGTGTGGATAATAAAGGAAGTTTGCATAAGAAGGAAAACAAAACAAAACAAAACAAAACCCCACACCAACCCATTTTTGTTCACCCTAGAAGGAATACCTGGATAGTGCAAATGGTTAATTAGGTCCTTAACTACTAGTGGAAAGGGTGACAGTTTTAATTCACCCAGAGGAACGTAGCAAGACATGACTAGTGATCTGCTTGGGAGAGGTTACAACCTTGAAAGCTCTCAAGAGCGGGTCTACTCTGTACACATGCTCATCCCCCTGAGTCTAATTGACCTGAAGGAAACTAATGACAGCAATGTTACTTGGACACAGGAAGGTCTGAAGCAAATGGGATGTCAGAGACAGAGGGTAGGTAGCAACAAACGGAGCAGAGGCTAAGCAAGGCCAGGGTGGGTAGAGGTCTGGCTGGACTCCCTCCTGCTGAGTACAGTGTGCCTCTGTCTTCATGCAGTGAAACTCTCTGTCAGTGCGTCAGAACTTCACTTCACTCTCATAGCCTTGGGGAAGGGGTTGGATTGACAAAGAACTGAGAGATTCCTAGAACTTCCCATGTAGGTAGAAATACAGACTTTAGGTTTGCTCCTCTTCTATGTGGCCAGATTTATAGGCTAAGGGGTCTGTCTTTTCAATTTTTCAAGTTATTTTCATGGACAATTCTTCTGTAGGGTTTTAGTGCAAATTGGCGTGAACCATTGGCTACTGTTTAGCCCTCATTTCCCCCTCAGTTTACCAGAGAAGGGTCTTACATCCAGGCTTTGTATGTTTTATAGAAGAAATGAAAGGAAGCATAGAGTCACCATGGTGCGTTGCCCTAGAACCCCCACCAAAATTTCATGGAAACATCTCACAGATATGACCCCTGATATGGGTCGTTCGCAGCCTGCATGGTCACATACAGGACCTCAGAAGACAGCGTTGTGCCTGGCATTCTGTAAATTTGCCTGGTTTCTAACTGAAAGATCTGAATTCTAGTTTACCCCGGAGCAGCTGAGAAGACCAGGTGACGTACTTCTCAAAATGTGAGCAGTTGAAAAGCCACCGGAGTACAGTTCTGCTCTGACACATATGGGATGGCTATGGATTAGAATGAAGTCACTTGACAGCTTTTGACTTCTCATTGTCTTCAATGCATGCATATCAAAATCACCACTGCTGGCCAGTTGATCCCCACTCATAGCCACCCTCTGTCAGATTTCTTGAGGCTGTACATCTTTCTGGATGGAGACTGCCCATCGTTATTCACACTAGAAGGAGTAACTGGATGGTGCAAATGGCTAAACCCTTAACTACTTGTGGAAAGGAAGACAGTTTGAATTCACCCAGATGCACCTGTGATCTGAACAGCTGGTGAATTCAAACTGTCGGCCTTTCTGTTAGCATTCCAACAAGTTACACTCTATGCTGCCAGGGTTCCTTTACATCCATACCACACACAAACATATGAAATCGAAGAATATAGAACTATAATGCAAAGGAAAGCAAAGAAGAGTAAGATGCTAACATAAAGCTGAAAAACACACAGGGCCAGGCTTACTGGTCTAACAGAGACTAGTGAACTTTGAGACTATGACCCCCTTGGGTCAACTTTTAGCCAAACAATAGACAGGCCTGCAAGTAGAACAGTAATACAACAAGTGTTCTTACTCCTTAGACTAATCAACTATCTCATATCAAACTATCTCAGGTTGCTGTTTGCAGAGATAAAGCTCAAGAGATCTGGTAGCCCACTGGGGAGGGGATTAGACTGCTCACCCAAAGGTGGCGTCCCTCTGGTGGTTCCAATCACCCATGGCTCAGCTCTGCAGGATAAAGATGGTCAAGCTTCTCACATGCAATTTGCAGTCTCTGAGAAAACACTGGAGGCTCAGCTATGAGTCAGTTCTGAAGGCAATGAGTTTGAATTTTTGAAACTTCTAAAAGTAGAAAGAGGAAGGATAAAAGGACGAACGGAAGTCAGAATCCCTGGAAGGAATCATAGGATGGGCACATTATGGATAATTGACTGGATAACAAATATGCTTTGTCAATATTCACTCAACTCACAATAAAACCAAAAAGGAAATAACCACCGTGTGATAAAAGAACCTCTTTAAGTCAGGCTTGGTCCACTTTGACATTCATCTCTTTGCTGGTAATTTTATTTACTTTATACTTTAGGTCGTTTAGATTCTTGCTTCTCATTTGAATCTATTCATTTACTCATTCACTCACTCAGCAAATATGTAGAAGGGTTTTTGTGGGAGAAATTGTCCATAAACCTCACTGTTGATGTTAAGCACTGTGACGTCGTATGTGACTCAGAATGACTTCATGAACACTAGATCTGAACTCCGTCCTCCTCATGCTATCCTTATCATCGCTTACATACTTGAACTCATTGCTGTAGACACTGCAGTGATCCATTTCAGCAAGGGTCCTCCTATTCTCTGCTGATCTTTCGCTTTTCCCAGTATGACCCTCTTGCCCAAGGAATAGCCTCTCTCATGTCTACGATATGAGATGAAGCTTCATGAACTCTGACTCCAAGGAACATCCTTGTTTCACTTTATCTAACACATATCTGTGTGTTCTTTTGGCGGTGTGTGGGATAATCAGCACTTTTCTCTAACACCACAACTCAAATGCATCAATTCTTCTGTCATCATTCATTGGTCAGCTCTCAGATACAAACCTCTTAGAATCTGCCAATTCACTTGGTGAACCATCATCGGGAGAGGAAAATGGGCAAGAAAGACGAACAGCACAACCCCACAGCACAGGGTTCTTTGTGTGAGACACACAGCCCATTGACAGGGACACACAACAGTGTCCTGGGAGCCCTGGCAAGAGAGAGCCAGTACTTGCTGAACGCTGCGGATACCAGGTGGCTGGTAACATTGGGAAATTACTGTTTTAATCATTAATTACCAAATAAATGTCACTTTGCTGGTACAATATATGCAGTGATTTCTCTCATAAATTGACATCTGTAAGTCATAAATTGCTTCATTTTAGCCGCTTTTAATTGCTAAATTTTCCCAAGCTACATGGTGCAAAACATTTTGGCCTCGGTTCAAACTTCCCTGGCATACGGGCAGCTTCCGAGAGCTGGCAATCAATTATGCAAATACTGAATTCTGATGGTTTCAACAACATCAGAGTTTTACTCAGAGCTCACAAAAGCTTAGGGCCTCGTCATGTGAGAGAGGATTCAGTGGAAAGCAGGCAGAATACTCATTAATCAAAGAAGTGATGCTAAAGGTTCTTAAAGTAAGCACGTGGCTTCTACCGCTGAAAATGGAAATCAAAGGAGAAAGATGCTCTAACAGACCCGACATCCCTCTCGAGGCGGCACCGTCTTTTCATTGTTCAGAAGCATCCTGGTTTCTCCTCTGATTTCAAACAGGTTATTCCTAGAGGAATCTACAGTCCTTTCTACCCAGAAGCCTAAAAATACATGCTTTTGAGAGTGCTGCTATGGTAAGAATAAAGGTATGTGGAGCACGGATAGGGGAAAAACGTGCACTTTGCTTCTTCTAAAAGAAGGGTGATCACAAACACATCAGGCTGCACTTGTTCCTGGAGCTGCAACCCCCAACCCCTTCTCAAAACAGGAATCCCATGAATTTCTTTAGTAAATGAAACCTGTAGTCATTTAGAGTAAACAAGGTTGTGAAAATTATACAGATGATATTGTAAAAGAGCTTTGCTTAATACCAAAAGCAAAATAGTGCTGTGACTGCAGTGTGGTGGCTGTGTTGGCTCCCAGCCTGTTTATCCACACCTCTTAGCCTCACTGTGCCTACACTGCATGCTTCAGAATCACTTTTGCAAGCTAATTTTCATAGACTCTGCCTCTGCTTCCTTCTGGCTGATTCAGTGGATGGAAGTGCTGAAGGAGACTCTAGGGAGTGGGACTGACTGAAGGGTCTTGTCCATCCTCTTCTCTGCCTCAGATGCCTCTCTGTGTCACCTGGGTCCCTCTGGACTTCTACAGTTCTATGGACCCCGATGTGACCACAGTCTCTGAGCTTCCACATTTTCTCTGGTGGAAGTGACTTCCAGTTTGTTGTTAATCTTTGGGAATCAAATGGCTAAACTATGAACTTATAACCAGAAGATTCTTGGTTCAGATTTACCAAAGGTGCTTTAGTAGCGAGGCCTGGAATTCTGCTCCCCCAAAGTCACAATCTTGAAAATCCTATGCAGTACAGTTCTATTTTGCACAAACAGGATCTTCATTAGTTGGGCTTGACAACTTGATGGCAATTAATAACAAGAGCTTGCTTCACTGTTTGCTTTTGGCTTCTCAGCCACTTCATACAAGTTTCAACACTCAATTCTCTGTCATGTATACATTAATAGTTTAAAAGCAATATATCATAGGGTATTATGGTTATCACAGGAGTCCAGAACTAAGGTTGCATAGTGGAGTGCATAAGGGGTGGGGAGATTGTATACCCATGAAGAAGTTTATCTTTTGCTTTTCAAAGAGAGGAGCGAACCCAGGAGTGGGGTTAGGGAAAAAGTGCAACAATGAAGGAATGGAAATCCAAAATCTCTGTAAATTTTCATTAAAATTAATAAAATAAATTTTTTAAAAAAGAGTTTTGGGGGTTTTTGGTCTTGGTTGATTCCTGATGGAATCATCAATATTATCTTTTCTAGTTTCCCTCTATGAGGTGGATTGATTCAGCGACTGGGGTAATTGGGATAGGTGTGTCAGAGGTGGTGTGATTGGCACAGGATAGAGCAGGGTTTAGGGCTGTTGTACATAGGGTCGCTATGAGTCGCAAGCAACTTGACGGCACATAACAACAACAGTTTCCCTTTTACTTATTGCTGTCGAGTAGGAACCAATTTACAGCGTGGCTTCAGAAATTGTGTAAAAGCACAGGAAGTGCTTGCCCATCTTCCTACTTCAGAGCTTGCTGTAGATTCGAACCACCAGCGAAATGCAGCTTTTTGATTAGCAGAGCAACTCCCTACAGACTGCCTCTCAGAGTTTTTCCCATGTAAGGAATTACAGTGAAGAATAGAATAAGATAAAATAAAATAATCAGGATAAAACAAAGACTTACTTATTTTTAAAAACAGAATTTTATTATATACTGGTTTACTTGTATGTATTGTTTTCCACACCGGATCTTTCCCATTTCCCTTGCCCACCTCTCCCTCGCGAAGACTTTATTTATTTATTGGTTTGCTTATGAAGTTTGGTATGCATTGCGTTTCACCCTATTCTTCGTTCACACTGTGTTTCATACAATCCTTCTCATGCATCGTGTTTCATAAAATCGATCACCATTGGACCTTGTCCATTAGTATCCCGTCTGACTCGAATCCTTTCCCATTCCTTGCCCCCCCACCCACTAAACTGCTCAACCCTGTGGTTTCACACCTACCTATCCTCACCCCCCTGCTCTCCTCAGCTCTTGCTCCTCCACTCCCCTTGAGTTCCTACACATGCTTTAATAGTTATCCTTCTATTTTTACAATAATAGTCCTATGAAGAGTGAATTAATGCAGCCTCATAAGGACAAATACTGCATAAGACCATTATTTTAAAGATTAAGACTTTATTTTAAAAATACAGGAGCACAAAACTTCTCTAGTCCATCAATCTTAACTCTCCTTGGATAGCACATAACTCTGCCCAGTTCTGGGTTACCTCTGCCTTCTCTGTTTCCTCTTCATGCAGCTTCCTCAATCCCGCTGAGTGTAGATCTCTATATCAAGTCCCACCGTGGCCCACTTTCTCCTCACACACATGGGCCTCTCCTTCTTCTACAATCCACCAACATTCTTGCCTTTGTAATTTTTTTTTACATACCTAGTCACAAACTGTTAGCCTGACTATTGTAAGTATGTAGGTCTTTGTTTTCACCAATAGAGAAAGCAACCGGAGGCCATAGATTACATGGAGTTTTTCCCTCCTTTCTTTTTTTATAACACCTTTAATCTGAAACTCACTGCCATCAAGTTGTTTCTGACCTATAGTGATTCTCCTTTGGTTTTCTGAGTATGTAAAACTTAATGGAATGAGACTGCACATCTTTCTCCAGGGAACCACTGTGAATTTGAACTGTTGGCTACACAGAACCTTTTGTTTAGAAACCAAATACACTAAGGATGGTGCCACCTGACTTCCTTCTAGAGCACTTCACAGTACTGAACTCATTTGTTTTCTATTCAATAAGTCCTTTCAAATGTCTTATAACATTTGCAGAAGGGAAGTCTCTGCTTAAATGTGACTATTGCTGATTTCAGTCTTCTCATTTCTAAGAGAAATTTTGGGCTAGATGACTAAAAGGCATATATTTCATGGACAATTTGTGAATGAATCTTTCATCATCTGAAAAGCCAGGGCTCGGGTTTTTAAAGGCTACCTCTTGTGTAATTTCTTCATGTGAATGAGCAGTCTGATGTAAGGAACCACTAATATACTCTTGTCAAAAATGCAGCACTGGAACTAGACCCAACTTAAAAAGTATGCATTCCTGAGTGAAGTACATTAGAACTATAAAACAGAAACCATGGTTTTAGAAAATATGTGTGCTACGGATGTTAGTGAGGAAACAGATGGAATACTTTAAAAACAAGAATGAAATAGATCTTCCTTGTCTTTATTTTGGGGCTCTCTGGTGCCACAGTCAGTAGAGGAACACACTGCTCACTCAAAGGCAGTGCCTCTTCAGCAGTTCAAATCTACCAGCTGCTCCAAAGGAAAAAAAATAGATGATCTCCCGTAAGATTTACAGCCTCTGAAAAGTCACTGGAGGGTCAGCTTTGAGTTGATTATAACTCAACAGCAATGAGTGAATATCTAAATTTTTAATATCTAGCTCTGGTTGGCCTAGTGGTAAGAAGCTGTACTGCAATTCTATAGGCATATGGTTCAAATCACTGGCTGCTATGTGGAGAGAAGGATAGTCAATCTCCTTTCATATGATTTACTGCCTCTGAAGAACTGCTGGAGGGTCAGCTATGGGATGAGATTGACCATCTTTCTCCCTCAGAGCAACTAGCTGGTGGATTTGAACCATCTCCCATTTGGATTAGCATCACATCTCATTACCCGTTAGGGCACCAGAGCTTCCCAGATTTTGAGCAGCAAGCAACTCAGTAATCTCTAAACTGAGATTCATAAACTAAATCTGTGCTACTTCTTGCTCATAAAGTAAAGTTGAACGGGGACATATTTACACTTAACATTTAGACCCTTATCCCCGTCATTCCCTAACTTCAGTTGCTCTATATTGGTGGTCTCATGATCATGAAATTAGTATCTGCTTTTAATTTCATGAAATTTTGATTTTCAGAAATCTTGTCTTTCTTCTTAATTTTCTAATGGATTATTATCATCATTGCTAACACCTGCATCCCCTTTGAAACCTCAGTTTCAAGCATACTATTTTTCCAGTAGGGAACTCTGTTGGCCTAGTGGTAAGAAGTTGTGCTGCCAACCCAGAGTCAGAAAGTTCAAATCCACCAGCTGCTCCATGAAAAAAGATGGGCAATTTCCTCCTCCTAATCCATTTACTGAAAATTTACTGAAAACTCATTTGCTGAAAATCATCCAAAAACGTTTGAAACAGTGTGTCAACAGAGAACTGCTAGATGTGCAGGGTGGATTTAGAAGAGGTCATGGTGCTAGGGATATGATAGCTAATGTAAGATGGATTTGGGCAGAAAGCAGAGAATACCTAAAGAATGTCCATCTGTGCTTCATTAAGTATGCAAAGGCTTTTGACTGTGTGGATCACAACAAGCTATGGCTGACTCTGAGAAGAATGGGAATACCAGAACATTTGATTGTGCTAATTTGAAACCTATACTTGGACCAAGAGGCAGTCGTCAGAACAGAGCAGGGAGACACTGGATGGTTCAAAATCAAGAAAGGGGTCTGTCAGGGATGTATTCTGTCTCCATACCTTTTCAATCTGATGCAGAACAGATCATCCGAGATGCTGGGCTGTACGAGGACGAATTTGGCATCAGAATTGGTGGAAGAATCATCAACAACCTGCGTTATGCAGATGACAAAACACTGCTTGTTGAAACTGAGGAGAACCCGAAGCACTTGCTGCAGAAAGTAAAGGACTGCAGTCCTCAATATGGATTGAAGCTCAACATCAAGAAAACAAAGATTCTCACCACTGGGCCAATTGGCAGCATCAGTATGGGTGGTGAAGAGATTGAGATAGTTAACAGTTTTCGTTTACTTGGTTCCACAGTCAGCACTCTTGGTAACAGCAGCCAGGAAATCAGGAGACGAATTGCATTGGGAAAGTCAGCTGTGAGGAACCTCTCAAGAGTACTGAAGAGCAACGATGTCACGCTGGAGACTATGGTGCACCTGATCCAGGCTATAGTCTTTGTAATTATGTGCTGTGCATTGGAGAGCTGAACAGTGAATAGGGATGATAGAGAATTGACGTCTTTGAGCTGTGGTGCTAGAAAAGAGTGTTGAATATACCATAGACTACTAGGAGAACAAACAGGTTTGTCCTGGAGAGGGTGAAGCCAGACTGCTCCTTGGAAGCAAGGATTCTGAAGCTTTATCTGACATACTTTGGGCATGTTGCAAGGAGGGACTGGTCCTTGGAGAGGGACATCATGTTTGGGAGAGTGGAGTGACAGCGCAGAAGAGGAAGATCCTCGAAGAGATGGATCAATTCTGTGAGTGGAGTGGTGGGAATGAGCGTGTTTGAGACAGCGAGGTTGGCACAAGATAGAACGGTGTTTAGGGCTTTTGTACATAGGGTCGTTATGAGTCACAAGCTACTCGATGGCACTTATCAACAACAACAGCAATCCATTTACAACCTCTGAAAAATCCTCTAAGTGAGTCAATTCTGACTGGACTGTACATACAACTTTCCAAGTCTCTTTCCAACTTTTCCAATCTCTGTCCTGTCATCACCTTGTGAAAACTATAGAATGGAGAATAGACCTGCCTGCTTGAGAAAGTATGTGTTTCTGTGTTAAAATGTGTTACAGATATAAGGCAGAAACTATACTTTTATAAAAATCCCGTTTTGGGGTTTTTGGTTGTTTTTTTTCTTTTTCTTAAATCCTGTTGTTTATATCACCACTGGGCTGATTGGTAGCATCATGATAGATGGTGAAGGGATTGAGAATGTTGACAGCTTCAGTTTGCTTGGCTCTACAGTCAATGCTCTTGGTACCAGCAACCAGGAAATTAAAAGAGGAATTGCATTGGGAAAGTTTGCTCTTGGAGACCTCTCCAAGGTACTGAAGAGCAACGATGTCAGTCTGGAGATAAAGGTGTGCCTGATACAGGCCATGGTCTTTGCAATTACTTGCTATTCATCACAGAGCTGGACACTGACTAGGAGAGTTGATGTCTTTGAGCCATGGTGCTGGAAAAGAGTATTGAATATATCATGGACTACTAGGAGAACAAACAAGTTCATCTTGGAGAGGGTGAAGTCAGGCTACTTCTTGGAGGCAAGGATTCTTAAGTTTCATCTGACATACTTTGGATATGTTACCCTTGGAAAGAGACATCATGCTTGGGAGGGTGGAAGGACAGCACAGGAGAGGAAGACCCTCAATGAGATGGATTGATTCAGTGACTGGGGTAATGGGGATAGGCGTGTCAGACACAATAAGATTGGCACGGGATAGAGCAAGGTTTAGGGCTATTGTCCATAGGGTCACTATGACTCACAGGCGACTCAATGACACATAACAACTACAACAATAACCACCAATCCTCTTCCCTAGTCCACCACCCGCTCCTGCCCTTGAATTTAGAATCCCTCATTATACTTCCTATGAGATGCAAGTGACTCGATGGCACCTAACAATAACAACAATATACTTTCATCTCTCTTGTCCTTTTCTTCCTCTGCTATTCTTAATTAAGAAAACAAAGGCAAAACCAAAATCTTAACCTAGAAGCTACCTCAATCCAGGTTATCTGCAACTCACTATCAATTTCAGGTCTACAGCTGAGTGGATGAAACTCAGTTGGCAAATTAACAATGTGCCAACTATCATCACTTAAAATTCATAGCCACTAGTTTCAGGTAGGACCTCAGTGCTTCCCACCATTCCAGTCACATTTCCTTATCTCTTTATTGTTCCATGTCCTAAGCCTTCTACGTCACAACTTTCTTGCCTCTCAAGGCAACCTGATTTACCTTCAGCAGCCTTAAAGAATATCCGTTTAAAAAAATGTTAAGAGAATATGCATATTTCCTAACTTTATATATGCTCACCCATGGACATTTGAACCTAATGCTTTGCCTTCTGCTCTGACAGAGTGGACGAGCCATTGGTGTTCAAACCTAAGATCAAGCTCTACATATGGACACTGCTTGCCCTCCTCTCTCAATTTATCAAAGCCTTAACTCTTCCAATTATACCTTCCTTTGGTCACAAATGTTACTTTTTTATAGGATTAGAGAAATCTATTATTCTCCATTAGAGAAATCTCTCATCAAAAGCAAATAAAAATATAACCCTCTTTGACTGCACAGCCTTCTCCTACTGTGCCCCATTTTTCTGTTTGTCACTTAAAGAAAATTCCTTGGAAGATTTCCTCTCTTCTATTTTCTACTGACTATGTTCTGTTCAGAATCCTCCCCTCACACTTTGCTAGGGGCGGATAAATGATCACTAGCTGACCAATAACCTTCACAGTGCCCGAGACCTCATATTTGTAAATCTCAGAAACTTCTCTTCATAAACATTTGCTTCTTTGGTTTCCAGAACACTTTACCCTTTTGCTTTTCATTCATCCTCACTAGTCATTAATTTCCAGTGTCCTTTTTGGTAGATATGCTTCCTTTTCTTGTTCTTCCAAAAACTACTCATGCCTAAGCAAGTTTCTCTTCAATATCAGTATACTCTTGTCTAGCAGGTCATGGACTGGAGCCTTCAATAGGGATTGAAGCTCAACATCAAGAAAACAAAGATTCTCACCACTGGGCCAATTGGCAGCATCATGATAATGGAGAAAAGACAAAAACTATCAAAGACTTCATCTTACTTAGATCCACAATCAATATACTTAGTACCAACAGTCAGGAGATCAAAAGACATATTGCACTGGGAAGTCTGCAGTCAGAGACCTCTCAAAATTATTGAGGCGTATTGATGCCAACTGACGTCTAAGATGCACCAGATTCAGACCTCTCTGCTGCTGAGAGCTAGGCAATGAATAAGGATGACAGAGAACAATTGATGCTTTTGAAATGTGGTGCTGGAGAAGAACACTGAATATTCTTTGGATTGTCAAAATAATATATGTGCTGAAGAGGGTGCAACCAGAGTGTTCCTTGGAGGCCAGGATGGTAAAGCTTCATCTCACATACTTTTAGCATATTGGTAGAAGAGGGACATCATGGCTAGGAAGGTTGAGGAATGGCAAAAGAGAGGACAACTCTCAACCAGATATATTGACACAGTGAGTGCAGCAATGGGCTCAAGTGTGTCAGAGGTGGTGAAGATGGCACAGGACAGGACAGGGTTTAAATCTGTTGTTCATAGGGTTGCTGTAAGTTGTATTTAACTCAATGACACCTAACAACAACAATCTTGAATCCTGGCTTGCATAACTGTCTACTTCACATGTCCACTTGGATTTTGAATAAGCATATTAATTTTCATTAATTCAAAACCTTTTCCTTCTTAGCTTTCCATCTCAATAAATGGTGGCAACCATTGACCTAGTTTAATAAAGAGCAATTTCATTTACTTTCAGTTTCTCTTTTTCCTCTCACCTCACATTTTAATCTATCAGTAAATTCTATTAGCTCTGCCATGAATATCTGTCCCAAAATGACCACTTCTAATCACTCTACTCCTTTTATCCTAGCCTAGTTACCATAATCTATTTTCCAGATTATTGCAGGGGTTGTTTGTAGCAGATTGTGCTTCTCTCACATAATACAGTAAAATTTCCAGTCCCACATTTTCCATCCAGATCTTGCCAATGCTCCACCAAAAGGTGTAGTCATGTTTCCTCTTGCCAAAAGTAAGTGGGACTTTATCAGTGTTGAAACCGATAGGATGCGTCAGGGATGCCCTGCCTGACTTCTGTGACTATGTCATAGAAGGCATGAGGCTTCTTTATGGCTTCTCTTTGCCCTCAGACAGTAGGTTCCAAGGGAGTGCAGGCCACATGGGGAGGCTCCATGTAGATAACCCAGTTGACAGTCATAGCAAGGGGCTTAGTCTTCAACCAGCCATCAATCAGCAGATATGGAGTGAGCAAGTGACTCAAAACCCCATGCTGCATGTCACTTCAGCTCACCAAGTGAAGAAGAAATGAGCTAGCAAATAAAAGGAAGATTTTATTCCAGAAATTACATGATTCTCCTTTTAGTTCCGTTATGCTCAAATATAATTTCTTCCTTGACTGTCCTATCTAAATTCATATCCTTATCTAAGCTGAGGTCATTTTGACTTTTTTAATTTTTGCCTTATTTACCTCCCTGGAGATTATCACCTTCTACCTTATTATACATTGGTTTATTACCTGTCACTGACACTTAAATTTAGTCAAAGCTTTGTTCTGCTCATGCCTGAAATTCAATGGCAGGCATATATGTAGATGTTAAGCATGACATAAATAGCATTGCCTCTGAGTGTTGGGGAAAGCAAGGTGAAGTCTTGACAAGATCTTCAGTGTTGTCCCATAGAAAGCACCCTCATTTACATGAGATTTTACAAGTCCAGTTCACCAGAGCTGTACACGATGGCATATCAAAGTCTGAAGAGAAAGACAGGCTTCAAAAATCAGATCAAATAGTCATGTCTACCCATCAAGGGCTCTATAGCTTTCTATAAATTTCAAGTTGTTATAGTGAAAAGGGAGAGCTAGCTAGTAAGTAATGTTGAAATATGGATACAGGTGTTGGTAAAAAAAATTTGCAAAAGCTTTCTACCACATACTGTATTGTGCATATTCTCTCACCCCTTCTCCCTGCTGGCGACCAAGAAAATATATGCTTACTTATCTGGGCCATAATTCTCAGTGTTTTGATGTGATGATGTAATGTGAAAATTATATAATGATTTTACAATAATTGGATAAACCAGTCAGTTATAAGATGATCAAAGATGGAATGCAACACTCTTACAGCCATCACATCTTGGTCTGATATAAGGGTAGTTTCCCTAGAATGTAGTCTTCAACACCTTTTTATCTTACACAGAAAGAGAAGCAAGCAGAGAAAGGGGGCCTCTGAAGCACCAGAAAGAGAAGCCAGGAGCAGAGTGCATACTTTGAGTCCAGAGTCCCTCTGTGATAAAGCTACTTTGTCCTGAAAATGATTGTTGTTGTTATTAGGTGTCATTGAGTCGACTAGGGCTCCTAGAAACCCTGTGTACAACAGATCTTAGCTTTTCCCTATCCTGTGTGATCCTGATATATTCAAACATGTTACAGCCACTGTGTCAGTCTATATTATTGAGGATCTTGTAAGACATGTGGAGATCACCAGGAACGCCGATCCTACAGATCCTGAAAGGAGACAAGGACTTTTCCCTAGAATCCAGCAGGAGAGAGGAAGTCTTCCGCTAGAGCTAACACACAATTAGTACTCCCAGTCTACTCAACTGTGAAAGAAAAAGAAATTCTGTTTGTCAAAGTCAAGCCTTGTATCATCTCTAATTTAGCTTCTTCATTCAATAACTAAGACACTTGCTTTTTAACTGCTCTCTGATAATGAGTCAAGTTACCCATTCCTGTGATATAAGTGTGTATCATAAGGTCAAAACTAGTGACTCAGGTCTCTATGACTATATAATTGACTACAAGGTGGAAAAGTAAAGAACAATTGATACCATAGTCCCAGAAGGATATTTATTCATTCTACAATTAGCTTATTTGAAGATATAAAACTCCTTTCAGGGTCTGGCAAGTTTGTTTAGTTAAACTGACTGTAACATGGGAATATAAATGCTGAACAATAGATTCTACTCTAGATTTGACAGAAAAAGGACACGAGATGCCTGGAGGGGTACAGTCACGAGGCCTGTGATGCTAGTGGACAGGGACAGGAAAATAAACCAGGACAACAAAGACAAATTCAAATTCAGCTGCTTTGCAATCATGTCTCGGGTCAGCTCGAGGTGATTTCAGACATTTTAAGAAATTTTAGAGGAATCTTTGTAGATTTGAAAGATCTTACCATCTTGAAAAAAGACATACAAAGTATTGCTATAGATCAAATTCGTTTAGGTGAATGATTTCTCAGCCACCTAATGACGGTGTTTCCCCTTTTCATTTCTTTCAGAACAGTTTTCTGTATATTTGTTTTAAAGATTGAGGCGTAACATGACAATTTGTTTCCACAGGGCACGCATACATACGCACAGATGGAAGAGGGCAGAGGGAGAGGCACCAAACCCTTTTCCACTCTATTTGGCATTCAAAGCTTCATTGCTAACTGTCTTCAGTGCTTTCCCTTTTCTTTGGTTTTTCTCTCGTTGGTGTTGTTTTGTCCCAGACTTTTTTATCAAAATCAGTATACATTTATTTAACAGCTCTTGAGGTCAGGTGGAGTGCAATGCTAATTCAAGATTTCCATGTTCTCAATCACCTAACTTGAATAGAACCTGGCCAGTAGTTTGCCCTAACCTCTCACATCTGCTGTTGATCCCGAGGCTCTATTTGACTAAGTATCCTGCTTGTGAAGAAACCTTGCTTCTAGCCTGGAAAGCTCTCCCTTTTATTCTGTGTGAAGGTGTCCTTACGGTTTAGTCCTCTGTACTAATTCCAGTTCTTCCATCAAAGCTTTTCTTAAAAAATATACCCAGCCCTGGTCCTTTTATTACATGCATAACATCCTATATAATTGGTCATTGGTTGCAAATTTTTTAATCTACGTCTTCGGTTGTATTTGTGTGAATTATTCTGCTTTCATTATACTGAAATGTCTAATTATATCTCCTTTATCTCTGTACAGGAATGATTATCTCACACAACACAAATTTAATGCTTGTTCATCAACCAGCATGAATACGCAACTCCGTGTGTAACAGAATAGTCTCCCTCCCTTTGCTCTAAGTACTCCCTCTTCGCCTATATCTTCTTTTTACATCCATTGACACATATGGATTTTTTTTTATGTAACCTGAATTATCTAGATGGGAAAAGGAGACTGGTGGGAAGTAAAAGGAAGATAGGAAAAATCTCTTTGAGGAACACAGAAGATAATGGTGAAACCTTTTGAAAGGTGCCCAATTTCTATCATTCCAGGCAGGAATGGACTTGAATGACCATAATATATCAGGAAAGTATTGTGCTCTTATTTTGTAGCTTGTTTGCTGAGGTTAAGCTATTCGGGTTTTCTTTGTTTTCTCTGATTTAGCCAGTCTAACGATATATTGTATTTGTAGTATACCAAAAGCACTTACTATTATAAAAAATATTGGGGATTAGTATTTTATCTAAAGAAGATTTGAAGAGATAAAATGAATCTTTCAGTGTTAGTCGTGGAATGCTCCAAATTTGGACTACATTAAGTCTTATAATAATTCCTAGCACTCTACTTTCCTAATTCTTTGTTTCACTCACTGCTCAAAAGAATAAATCTGTGATTTCAGCTCTCTTTGTAAGGTCACTTCAAGAACTGAAATTGTTCTGGGCCTTATATTTGATCCTTATGTTTTCTCCCATCTGGGTTAAAGTCAGCCTGGTTTTATTTTTAAAGGAAAAATAAATATTATGCATGTTTATATGCATATACATTTGCATCACATTGTAAATCTTTATACTCATTTGCAAGATTGATTAACATCATGTAAAGATTTAATTCTTAACCTATAGAGAAAGCAACTTAACCAGTTGCTATTTTGCTTGAAATAGCCCAGGCTATGCCATTGTAGTATTTTTGCCCCTTTGTCCACTCAACATAGTGTGCTAATTTCAACAGTTAATTATATAAACACTCTACACCTATGGGTCTTTCAAAGGATAGTACTAAGAAAGTATTACTTTGGTGAGAATCTTGATTTATTTTCCCAAGTTGCTATTCTGAGGAAAAGGTTCAATGGAATCTAAGTTGCTTTCTCTCAATAGCTGAGAACTTGGGAAAGTAAAATGTCTGGAAATAATGTGGAGCTGTTTCAGCTTGAAGTGAGGCACTATAGCAATAAAAGGCACCTTTATTGTTCGACAATCACTCATCACACGACTCCATGTTCAGGTTGTTCTTGGTAAATGGTTGAATCAAGTAGAATTATAGTTTTAACAATTAGTTTAAAATGTTATAGCATATGGTTAGATATAACTTTGTGTGTGTGTGTGTGTGTGTGTGTGTGTGTGTGCGCGCGCACGTGTACAGTCAAATTGGATCTGACTGGTACAGGAGGAGATTGTCCCTTCTTCTCCAGCAAAGCATCTGGTGGATTCAAACCATGTACCTCTGGGATGGCAGTGCAGCTTCTTGCCACTAGACCACCAGGGCTCCCTTTAGATATAACATTTTAACAGCTGAAACAGCAAAGTCCTATCTTATTTGCTTTTAACTGTTTCAACTGTTGCTGTTCTGTTATCTACTGTTAAATCAGAATCAATTCATAGCTGACCATCCAATCAGTTTTTAAAAGAATTACTTTGCACAGTAGGAGATTATCCATCTGTCTTCCTTAAAGCAGCTGTTGGATTCAAACTGTGTGCCTTTAGGTTAACAGCTCATCTCCTTATAGCTAAGGCACCTTTTAACTATTAGAATCTTAAATTACATGCTTTCCAGAACAGATTCTTCCAATTTTCCTCACCCCTCCACCCATCAAATTGTACAATGATTAATCCCCACCTCCTCCTGCACATCCTCACCCCTCTGCTTCCACCCTTCCCACCCCCTCCTTGGATCTATACTCATTCTACCATAATGGTTTCATATAATATTTGTCCTTGTGGGACTGAGTTAGTTCTCTCAGCATAATGCTTTCCAGTCCCTCTCAAGTTAGTTAATAATTTACAAAATCATTGCTCCTACATGCTGCATAGTATTCCATTGTGTGAGGGTACCATAATTTCATTAATGCTATGTATTCATTTATTAAAAGTTCCTTTATATAAAAAGTTACCTAGTATTTTCAATTCTAAAACCTAGTTAATATAATTGATGAATTTATAAGAATTTTAATATTGTTATCTTAAAAGGAATAAGAAAACCAGAAATTAGTATATGTAAATATATAACTCTCTTGTCAGAAGATAAACTACAAAGTCCAGGGTAAAAAGAATACAATGTAAGTAAGAGTTCCCTTCTGTTTTTTGAATAAAAATATAGAATTACATTAGGTAAAATGATGAAATAGAAATTATAACTTAATTCAGTAATCATAGATTTTATTGGTGGATGGTAAGCCCATTTCCTAGAATGAAATTCAATCTGTAGATGGTTTTCCAGAGGGTGGGAATAAAAAGCCTGCTCAAATTTTTCATATAAATTTGGAATATTTTGTTGCCTCCCTGAATATCCACCCATGTAATTTGAATTTCTTTTTTCTAAGAAGATCTGAGGAATAAAACGCATCCTAGACTCTCTACCAATATCCAGTACACTGTAGACTCATTAGCTATTTGATGTGATACAACTAAATCAGGTGACTCTCTGCTTAGATAACCTAAGTGTCGTCTCAAGTCTTTCGTCTTTGATATTTTGTCTTATTTCACTTTTCAGGTTTATCTACCCCCAATTCTTCCATATGGAATATATACTAGAGCAAAACTACTAATTTTTCAAGACTCATTTTAAAATGATGCCACCATGAATCTTCTTGACATCGTAACTTCCAAGAGCAAATGACAGGACTGATATATATACTCCTACTTTCTGTTAGGTCACTCAAAGGGTTTTAGCATTATATATTTTCTAAATCTTTACATAAACACAAAGTACTTCTACAAGCTCTTTAATACTAATATTATGATATTACTCTTGTCTGAATATAGGCCAGGAGACTGCTGTGCAAAAAGAGATGGGGAAGAGAGCAAGGGTTTACAATTACAAAAGGTGTGCAACAGGTTGTTTCCTTTCTCCATACCTATTTAATCTGTGTGCTGAGATTATTCAAGAAGTTGGATTCTATGAAGAAGAATGGGGCCTCAGGATTGGAGGAAGACTCCTCACTACCTTTCATTATGAACATGACACAACTTTGCTTCTGAAAGTGAGAAGGACTTGAAGCACTTCTGCAGAAGATCAAATACTGAGACCTTCAATATGGATTGCATTTCAATGTCAAGAAAAGAAAAATTCTAGCCATTGGATCTATAAGTAACATCATGGTAGAATGGAGTAAATATTGAAACAGTCAGTGACTTTATTTTACTTGGATTCACTATCTATATACTTGGTATCAGCACTCAGAAGATCAAGAGATGTACTACAGTGGAGGAATCTGGGCTCAGGGGGGGGGGCCCTAAATTATTGAGGAGCAATGATGTCAGTATGAGGACCAAGGTGCACCTGATTCAGGCTATAGTCAATTCAGTCCAATTCAGTCACTTTTATGCATCTGAGAGCTGGACAGAAGGATGACAGAAGAAGAATTAATACCTTTAAACTGTGATGTTGGAGAACAGTCTTGCAGATCCTATAGACCTTAAAAAAAAATCAAAACAAACCAAAAAACAGATATGTCTTAGAGAAGATGCAACCACAGTGCTACTTAGAGGCAAAAATGATGAAGCTTCATTTCACATACTTTGGGCATGCTGCCAGGAGAGGTTATTCCTTGGAGAGGAAAATCATGTTTGGGAGGATGGAGCGAAGGTGAATGAGAGGAAGACCCTCGATCAGCTGGATTGATGCAGTGACCGCAATGTGTCAGAGATTGTGTGAACGGCACAGGATAAGACAGGTTCAGATTTCTTGTTCATAAGGTCACTATGAGTTGTACATGACTTGAAGGCCCCGAATACCAACAACAATTATACATATAAATGTTCAGCATCTTAAAGACTCACCATCACCACTAGTTACCATACAATTGTTTTTGATGCAATCATATGAGTATCAGAAGAGAATTGTGCTCCAGAATATTGTCAATGATTGACTCTGAAAGTAAATTCTAGACTCTTCTGAAGATCATCGGAATGAACTTGAACCTCTAACCTTTAGGTCAGCAGTTGAGCACCTCAACCGTTTGCATCACGCATGAACTCCCATCTGAAGGATTGTTGTTTTTGCTGTTAGGTAGTTCTAAGTCAGTTGCAAATCATAAAACTCTGTGCACAACTGGAGGGAGCTCTGGTGGCCTAGTGGCAAGAAGCTGTGCTGCAATCTCAAAGGGATGTGGTTCAAGGCCACCGGCCGCTCCATGAGAGAAGGATGGGCAGTCTCCTCCCGTGTGATTAACTGCTTCTGAAAACCCACTGTAGGGTTTGCTATGTGTCAGTTCCGACTTGATGGTAAACAACAACAATGCACAACTCAAGTATACATCCCTTTATCTTGCTTCATTCTTATATTCACAGCTTCATTTAATTCCATTACCACAACCACTGTGCCAATCTTTTATTATTGAGGGTGTTCATCTATTTTGCTGACCTTCTAACAAGAATAGTTTTGTTTGTTTTTTTTTCTCCAGGACTAGTCCTTTTTGATATTGTGCCCAAAGTATCACAATCATATCTTCTAAGGAGCATCTCTGGCTACACTTTACCTAAAACAGATTTCTTTGTTATTTTGAAAGTCTGTGGCATACTTGATATCTTCACAAACCCTTCAAGTCCTCTTCAGTTTTTCTTATTTATTATCCATCTTTTGCACAAATACAGGGCAAATGAAAACACTGTGGCTTAGGTAATGTGCACCTTATTCCTCAAAGTGACATTTTTGCTCTTTAGAATTTCAAAGAAGTCATTACAACAGTTTTGCACATTGCAATACATCCTTTTATTTATTGGCTACTACTCCCTGGATATTGAATATGAATCCAAGTAAAATAAAAATCTTTGA
>NW_006399823.1:3031302-3067228 GCF_000299155.1 Elephantulus edwardii
ATATAAAATTTATATTTGTTGTTGTTAGATGCTGTTGAGTCAAGTACAACCCATAGAGACCATGTGAACAACTTATCTGAACCCTGTCTTATCCTTTGCCATCCTCACAATTCCTGGCAAATTACAGTCCATTTTGGCAGGCACTATGTCAATCCACCTGATCATGGGTCTTCCACTCCTTTGCCAACCTTCTGTCTTTCTAAGCACCGTGTCACTCTCCCAGGAAGAGCCTCTCCTAGCAACATGTCTGGGGTCTATGAGGTGAAGTTCTGTCATCTTTGCCTTCAAGGAGCACTCTGGCTGCACTTGCTCCAAGATGTATTTTTTTTTTTGTTCTTTTGACAGTCCGTGGGATGTTCAGTACTCTTTTCCAACACTGCAGCTCACAGGTATCAATTCTTTTTCCTATCATCCTTAGTCATTGTCCAGCTCTCAGATGCATAGCAGATGATCTGAAAGACCATTGCCTGAATCAGACACATCTGAGTCCTCAAACTGACATCATTACTCTCAATAATTTGGAGAGGTCCCTGACTGCAGTCTTCCGCAGTGCAATACATACTCTAATTTCCTGACTGCTCATACCAAAGATGTCGATTGTGAATCCAAGAAAGATTAAGATGTTGACAGTTTAAAACAGTTGGCAGTTTTGTCCATCTATCATAATGTTGCCTGTGGCAACAATTTTTGTTTTCTTGACATTGAAATGCAATTTATATTAAATGCTCTATCTTTTAGATCTTCTACAACAAGTACTTCAAGTCCTCCTCACTTTGAACAAGCAAGGTTGTGTTATCTGCTGGTTTTTCACGAGTCTCCTTCCAATCTTGATGCCACATTCTTTTTTATAGTGCCCAGCTTCTTGAATAATTTGTTCAGCATATTGATTAAATTAGTATGGAGAGAGGACCTGATGCACTCCCTTGTTAATTTTAATATTGTCATATTGTCATATTGTCTTTCTCTGTTCTCACAACAGCCTCCTGGTCTAGGTCTAGGTTTTGCATAAGAACAATTAAGTACTCTGGAATTCCCATGCTTCTCAATGTTAGCCATAACTTGTTATGATCCACATAGTCAAATACCTTTGCATAGTTACTAAAGTATAAATGGACATTCTTCTAGTATTCTTTACTTTCAGCCGGGATCAGACATCAGCAATGAAATCCTTGGTTCCATGGTCTTTTATAAATCCTGCTTGAACTGACAGTTCCCTGTCAATGTATTATGCTAGCCAGTTTTAGATGATCTTCAATTGGATTCTGCTTGCCTGTGATATTAATGATAGTGTTCAATAGTTTCCACATTCATTATATATATATATACACACACACATACACACACACACACACACGTGTGTGTGTTTATCTCTCTCTCTCCCCTGTTTTCCTCTGCCTTTCTCATTATAAATATATATGTATGAGTTCTGATGGTTTAATAATAAGGAATTTTGCTGCCAATGCAAAGGTATGCCATTCAAAACCACCTGCTGTTCCATAGTAGAAAGATGTGCAAACTCCCTTCATGTGATTTAGTGCCTCTGAAATCCCACTGGAATGTTGGTTATGGGTCAGTTCTGACTCCACAGCATTCCATAACAACACGCATATGTATATAATTCATTGCTGTTGCCTCATTGCTAACCCTGCAATGGGTATCTGGGAATATGAATTGCATGACAGAAGATACCCATCTTCTTCTGAGGAACTGTTGGTGGATTTGAACTGACAGACAGATGCAACTTTTGAATTAACAACACAACTCCCTATACTCTGTTTTTTGTTGTGTACTACAGAGTTGGAACCAACCCACAGCTGACCATTCAGCGGTTTTCAGAGGCAGTTAATTGCACTGGAGGAATTGCCCATCCTTCTCACGTGCCTTTAGGATTGTAGCACAGCTTCTTGTCACTCGGCCACCAGAGCTCTAAGATAGACGTGTGTATGTGTGTGTGTATTCTTTAACACATTAATTGGAGGAATGCCAGTTTTTCAGAGTGAAAAAATGAGTTTCAGTATGGCTATATATCTTTCCCAATCTCCAATTTATAAAGCCAAATCTGCTTAAAAATCTAGGTCTACAGACTCCTATACTAAAGATATTTTCTTTTTACTAGCCAAAGCAATTGATGGATAGTAATTTAGAACATAGTGTAGTTCCATTCTATAGTAATTCTCTTTCTTGGGCACCTATATTACACACCAGTGACTGTGATATTCATTCTATGTTAACAGGAAATGCAATTCCCTGATGGGAGTGATGCTGGGATAACCACCATCTGTAATACATAATGAGGTCAATAAAGGTTGCCTCTGGGTTCTTATGTTGTCTATTTCTCAGTTTCTAATTTTATTCTTAAAATTCCATTTCAATAAGCTGCAGAGGAGAAAGCCTTAGGAAATAAACATTTTTACTGTAGCACCCACCTGTCTTCTCTTTAGAAATTAGATATCACCATTTTGCCATATCTTCAAATCAGTTGAGGAATTAATTGCCTATAAATCTGACTCTCTTTTACGCCGATATTCTACACATGTAGATGTTATTGTCTAAGAATATCATTAGTCTTTTCTTAAATGCAATACTGTTGCTGGCTTTATACGATATTGCACCTGAGACTTTCTTTTGCAGGACTATTTGAAAGAATGACAGAACTTGTAGCTACTTGTTGTTTTATCCCTACATTGCCATACCGCCTTGGGATATTGGCAAAGATGACTTAAATGAAAAAAGAAACTAAGAATAATTTATATCATCCATTATTGTCTTATTTCTTGAATAAATTATTAAGTCACCACTGAAAATGACAGAAAGAACAGCTCCTTCTGTGGAGGAAATCGACATATACTGATTTAATCAGCAAGAACAATCTTTCTATTCTCTCGTGTCTATAGCTATATGTATCTTCTGACTAGATGGCAAGGCATTTGAAGGGTTTGTTTGACTATTAGGAAATGACTACTGAACTCTAATATAATTTACAAACTCTTAAATAATTCCTGTCGTTAGGTTGCATTTAGTCTATTTTGAGTTGTGCTGCCACTGCAAATGCTGCGCATGTCTGGTGGTTCAAATCCACCTGGTTCCTCAGGAAAGATAAGCAAGACCTCCCTTTTTTATTTACACCAATTACAGAAAAATGAGCACTGAAAAGGTTATGTATCTTATCCACTTCTACTGCATAAGACAAATAGATCTAGAATTTGGTTCCACTAACTCCTAGATGAAATACCTTCAATTTATATTAGGCAAAGCAATTGATAGGTATTAATTAGAACATTACATAGTTCCGTCCTAGCAACTCTCTTTAGAACCTGACCAAAGTTCGCTGAGTTAGAACTTACTTGACAGCAGTGAGACTTCAAGTTGATTTTGTAACTGGTTGGTTTGTTGTTTTGTGGTGGGTGGTTGTGTGTTGTTTTTTTTTTAATATAAACTTTTTTATTTTGTACTGGTTTGGTGTTTTATTTTTAATTTGACTGTACTAGAATTGATTTTATGGTGCTCTGGTGGCCTAGTAGTTAGGAGCCATGCTACAATCCCTAAGGTACTGAGTTCAAATCTACCAGCTTCCTGCAGGAAATAAATGCACAATCTCTATCTGTGTGATTAAACTGCCTCTGAAAACCCACTGGAGGGTCAGCTATGAGCCAGCACTGACTCAATGGTACACAATAACAACAAACAAATGGATTTTTAAAAAATGAGTAACCTATACTTGAATTTAGACTAGTCTTGTGTTGGTAAAGTATGTTATAGACACTGATTTTACTTTGCTGTTGTCATTGTGTGGAGATGAGACAGAACTGACCATAGCAGGTTTTCAGAGGCAGTTAATTGCCTGGAAAGAGATTACCCATCTTTCTCCAACAAAACACCTGATCGATTTGAACTGCATGCCTTCTGTATTGCAGCACAGCTTCTTCCCACGAGGCCACCAGAGCTCCCAAATACACTGAATTTGATTTTGATAAGATGTGCTGTAGACACATGTCTACATAGTTCTTTGAATTCCCATTGGACTGTGACTCTTTGGATAGATTTAATCATGGTTTACTCACCCTTGACTTTATTCAGAGTGTCCTAGTGGATTGGGAGTGGGTGCTATCAGACAGTTCAAGTCAACCCTCAGCTCCACCAAGAAAAAGAGGAGTAAGCCCCTCCCATGTGATTTATAGCCTCTGAAAAACCACTGGAGAGTCAGCTAGGAGTTGGTTCCAACAAGACAGAAATGAGTTTGAGGGTTTGTTCTCCTTTTCAAAGCATTAGCTAGTACGTGAAAGTCAAAACCGCTTCACAGTAACTTTGGTGTCTCAGAGTAGAACTGTGCTCCAAGGGGTTTTCAACAGCAGTTTTTGAGAATGAAATCCCTAGACCATTCCACTAAGATAACTATGGACGAACTTGAACTCCCGACTTTTCAGGTAGGGAGCACTTAACTATTTGTGCCAGCCAGGGACTTCACTAACATACGAGTGATGCTCACTGTATTTCTCAGTAACAAATGGAAGACAGAATAGGGCAAAAATCAATGTTCAACTGAATAAGACTTGAATCACTGCCTGCATTAACGTGCCTCTCTTTCCAGTCTGATGTTTTTAGCATAAATATGTGTGTTTGAGGATGTACATGTTCCTTAACTAACCATTGTTGAAATGAAAATACAAATGTTCAATAAGGTTGACATATTAAATCCTCTTTTTACCCAGAATTACGCAGTACCTACTAGTATAGCATATTAATTGGCTAGCTTTTAGAAGAGCACAGTCACAGGAAAAAGTTGAATGAAACGAAAACCACATTGGAACCCGTTAATATGTAAGGGTACATAAAGAAGACCAAGGAAAAATTGATGCCTTTGAATTTTAATACTGGCAGAGAATAATAGAAATACCATAGAAGGACAAACAGATCTCTCAGGGCAGTACAGTCACTCTTTTCTGTACTCCTTAAGGGGATAATGGGAAGTCTTATGTACTTCTGTTTACATGTTATCAGAAGGTACTATTACCTGGAGAAGGACATCATTATGCCTGGTAAGGCAGAAGAAAACAAACAGGAACTTCTTTAGTGAGATGGGCTGACAGATTGGCCACAACATTGGGCCCACCTGTAACATTACAGTGGTTGTGATCACAGGATGATCCAGGGTAGAGCACTGTTTAATTTTGTTATTCATAGGATTCCTATGAGTCAGAACTAGTTCAATTGCACCTACCAGCAACAGCAATAAGAAGTTGTTGGTGGACAATGACTAAGGATGACAGAAGAATTGATGCCCTTGAGTTGCGGAGCTGGAGAAGAGTCTTGAACATACCATGAACCACCAAGAAAACAAATAGGTCTGTCTTGGAGAGGGTGAAACTAACTTTCTCCTTAGAGGATAGGATTTTGAAGCTCTGTCTCACATACTTTGGGCATGTGGCCAGGAGAGACCAGTCCTTGGAGCAGGACATCATATTCGGAGGGATAGCATCATATTCGGAGGGATAGCACAGGAGAGGAAGACCCCGGATGAGATGGATTGATACAGTAACTAGGACAATGGGAATAGGTGTGTCAGAGTCAATGAGACTGGCTCAGGACAGAGCAGCTTCTGAGCTGTTGCACATAGGGATGCTCAGTCACAGGTGACTTGATGGCACATAAGAGCAACAACAAGGGCATTCTTACTCTGAAAATGTTGGCCACATGGCATAAGTGACAAACATGCAAGAATGACAGATAATTCTGTGTAGCTCAATTTTAAAAAATATAATTTGCTAATTTAAAATAAAGCTGAACCCACAATTTGGAACAAAGATTCACTATGTTTTGCATGGCCTACTTGCTTCCTAGGTGAAAAACATCCTTCAATTTCAGTTTAGTGGCTGTCACTGAGTCATGATGAGAAAGAATCTGAGTTCCCTCTGTCGTTAAAGAGAAAGATTAAAGGCCATGCAAAATGTACACCTCGACCAAGAAGCTATTATCCAAACAGAGCAAGGAACAATGAACGATTTAATAGTTGTTGTTATGTGCCGTCGAGTCACTTGTGACTCATGGCGACCCTATGTACAACAGCCCTAAACTCTGCTCTGGCCTGTGCCAATCACACCATCTCTGACACACCCATCCCAATTACCCCAGTCACTGAATCAATCCACCTCATAGAGGCCCTTCCCCTCCTGCACTGTCCCTCCACCCTCCCAAGTATGATGTCCCTCTCCAAGGACCTCTCCCTCCTTACAACATCCCCAAAGTATGTTAGAGGAGCCTCAGAATCCTTGCCTCCAGGGAGCCGCCAGGTTTAACCCTTTCCAGGATGAATCTGTTTGTTTTCCTAGGTCCATGGACCCTCAATATTCTTCTCCAGCACCACAGCTCAAAGGCATCAATTTTCCTTCTATACTCCCTGGTCATTGTTCAACTGTTGATGCATAACAAGTGGTAGCAAAGACCATGGCCTGTATCAGACACATCTTAGTCTCCAGAGAGACACTATTGCTCTTCAGTACTTTGGAGAGGTTTAATAGTAGCTTATATTTTAAAATGTCAATACCTGTGCCATTTGGATGAACTTTTCCTGAGAATACTAAGGTTGAAGAATTGTAGGAGCATCTTTAAGAGCATCAACTTGGAGAAAGAAATTTAGCCAGGAGATGATTGTTATAGGACGAAGCTCCTAATTTAAAGCCTTGTAATGAAGTTAAAAGTGCTTGTTAATAGATTTGGAAGACCACACAATATAAGAAACATCCAATAGAAACATTGGGCCCTAGTGTTGAAAGGAGACAAAAGGACCTTCTTCTAGACCATGAAGAGAAACTTTCCCTTATAGATGGTGCTTTGAATTCAGACTTATAACCTTATAACTTAATAGGGAATAAATTCCTGTTTAAAAGATTTACATTTACTTCTTCCTAAGAATTCTCTTACTCTGATGTCTTTTGTTTTTATTGAAAATATTTGTAAATATTCTTAAAAAGGGTGTGTTTCAGAGTTGTATCCTTTCACCATACTTATTCAATCTGTATGTTGAGCAAGTAATTAAAAAAGCTGGACTGTATGAAGAATAATGTGGTATCAGGATCAGAGGAAGATTTATCAGTCATCTATGTTATACAGATGACCCAACCTTGTGTCCTGAAAGGAAGAAGGACTTGAAGTGCTTGCTACAACTCAATGACTACAGCTTTCAATATGAATTACATTTCAACATCAAGAAAATAAAAATTCTCACCAGTGGACCAATAGGCAATATCATGATAGATGGAGAGAAGGTTAAAATTGTCAATGATTTAATCTAACTTAAATCCACAATCAGTATCATTGGTACAGCAATCAGGAGATCAAAAGATGTATTGCATGTAAGTCTGCTGTCAGGGACCTCTCCAAATTATTGGGAGCAATGATGCCAGTTTGAAGACAAAGGGGTACCTGATTCAATCATTTGCAATGCGTCTGTGAACTGGCCAATGAATAAGGATAGCAGATGGAGAATTGATGCCTTTGAGCTATAGTGCTGAAGAAAAGTAGTGAATATACCATAAACTACCAAAATAACAAATAGATATATCTTGGGAAAAGTACAGCCAGATTGCTCCGGGGAGACAAATATGATAAAGCATTTCCTCACATATTTTGGGCATGTTGTTAAGAGACACTGTTCCTTGGAAAAGAACATCACACTCGGAAAGGTAGAGGGTCAGTGAACAAGAGGAAGACCCTCAACCAGTTGGATTGACAGAACTACTGCAGCAATGGACTCTAGTATGGCAGAAACGATCAGGATGGCCCAGGATAGAACAGGGCTCAGGTCTGTTATTCAAAGGGTCACTATGATTAACTGTAAGTGCTCAACTTGACAGCAGCTAACAACAACCATATCATTAAAGAACTTGTCGTATCTTTTTCTTCACGGATCTTGCCTTTGGAGATCTGTTCACACAATGAAGGAACATCATACTCTCCTCCCATAACACAGGGAGTATAATGAACCCTTCCTTCAATAAAAGAGTAGATTTCTCTAAGTGTAACTTTTACTCTGTTTGTTTAGGAAGCCTCCATGGCAGGGTTTGTTTGCCATTTAATGAAAATATTTGCATAGCATTTGCTTGCAATCCAGTAAATTATTTCACTCATGTTTGCATTCTCAGATGTTGCTTCTTTGTAAATCTCAGAAGGAAAATATAGAGACACAGTGTGGATTTGTACAGAGGAAATCAACCACTGGGACTTGAGATATTTCTGGCTAGATGTTAATAGGAATTGAGGCTATTATGGTGCCAGTGAATTTACAAAGTTGGAGACATGAAAATCAGAACATCCCCTTCAAACTCTTTTTCTCTTTAGTTGCTGGCTAGGAAACAGTAGCCATATTTTGCCCAGTTTCTGGCTCCAGGCCCAAGGCCTCTAGTGCCCTGTAACTTGGAAAAGATACCCTAATTGCTCCTTCAGAAACCAAACTCATTTTGTGAACTTGGATGTGGCTTAAGGGAGGCTTAACTATGGTAATAACCTCATTCCCTGAGTCCTTTAGCTTTTTTAAAGCTTTTAATGTATATTTTATAATTCAATCATCATTACAACCCTGTGAGATAGGTAGGGCAGATGTTCTATCCCTTCATTATGTATTTATTTTTTTTAATGTGAAAATAAATTCCAGAAGAGTTACACGACTTACCAAAGTCACACAACTTCCAAGCGGTGGAACTGGAATTTGACCCTGCTTTCTGCTTCCAGATATTGGTTTTTGTTGTAAATATGTCATAGGCACTTCATAATCCATCATAATCCATCACTTGCATTTCAGTATCAGTTTGTCATACTGTGGCAGCTTTTGAGTTGCTGTGATGCTGGAAGCTAGACCACTGGAGTTTCAAAAATGAGAAGGGTTATCCGTAGTGAATAAATTTTTAGTACACTCCCAGATTAAGATGGATTAGAGAAAGACCTGCTGACAGACTTCTGAAAATTAGCCCATCAAAACTCAATGAGTGGCAACATACTGTTTTCCAGTATAGTGTTAAAAGGAAGATGCCCTTGCATTAGAAGGTTCTCAAAATATTGTTGGGGAAGAGCTGCCTTATCAAAGTAGAGTCAATCATCAGGACATGGATGGACTAAAGCCTTTGTTGAGTTCTTCATTTGTTGATGTGGCACAACTCAAGGTGAGAAGTAACAACTACAGGTATCCATGACATTGAACTAGACAATACTTCATTCTGTTGAGCACCATGAGTTAGAGCCAGTTCAAAGGTAACTACCAACACAAAAAAATGGTCAGACCTGTGTCCATCATGAGTTCATCCAATCCCTCTTAAGAGCACATTTTGTCAGAGGGGGTAGGTATTATCTCATTCTGAATATTCTTGGGTCTTTCAAAATAAAACAGAGTTGAGACACAGGTTTTTGTGCAAGCAATTTCATTTTAGGGAAATGACCTCAGGAAATAGCAGTGTGAAATCTGAGCAGAGAAAACACAATAGTTAAAATTATAAGTCAACTTGGCTGGGCCAAGATTCTCAGTGACTCTGTAGATACTGTATCTTCCTCTGTTTTGTCATTAGACAACGAGTTGAAAGTGGAGTTTCCCTGGAGACTTGGCTTGCATCTAACATATATATGTTTTCTTGCAAAGCCATCTTATCTCCATTTCTTTTTTTTGTCTGTTTATGGTATTTTATTTTCTTGTTGTGTATCATTGAAGTGGATCTGACTGCCACAGGAGAAGATTGCCACTCCTTCTCCAGTGGAGCATCTGGTGGATTCAAACTGTGTACCTTTGGGATTGCTTATCTTCATTTCTGATTTTAGGATTGTCCATCTAATCCTTGACACATGGATTTAGGTCTCTCTCTGTCTCTCACACACACCCCCCTGTGGTTTTGCTCCTCCAGAAAACCAAGTCTAATTCAGTGGCAGCCTAGTCATAAGGAGCTGTTCTGCTAATACAAACACACACCATTTGCTTGGTGGGAGAAGGATTGACAGTCTCCTCCTGTGTAATTTATAGTGCCTGAAAACCTGCTGGAGGGTTAGCTTTAGATCAGTTCCAATTCAACAGTAACAACAACAGCAACAATAATACTGTGATAAAACAGAGCAAGACTTTCTCTTTACTATTGCTTCTGAGAAGACATTGCAATACCAGATGTATCTTATTTAATCAAATCATCTAGGAAAATATAATTGAGTGTTGCCATGTGCTCTTGATCAAAGTTGGTGCCATTGGCAAACTCCCACTGTATTGAACGGTTTTCTACGGGGCTGCACAGGATTAGGTTAAGAAGGTGTGAAGCAGTGTGGAAGATGGGTTTAAGATTCAGTAAGAAGGAGGGGAATGGTGAGGCTGGTGCTTAGCTAATGATCACATTGAGTGCAATCATCAATAAAGGATCAAATGGAATCTTAGAAGGTATTGTTTGACAGATAGAGAGCCTTACACATCTGACTGAGAGTGAGGGGTTGTAATCCTTATTTGGTTTGAAGTGGCTGAGTTTAAAATTAGATATTTGTCTAATTCTCACTGTTGTACTTTATAATAGGGGTATAATAATTGCGATAATACAATGAATTTTTCACAACTACTAAATTCAATGCTATTTATGAGAACTTAGCACAATATCTGGCATGCATTAAGTCCTCCGCACATATGACCTAAAGAGAAAAATAACATAAAAGTGGTTTGTTAAAGAAGGAAAATAGTACGAGGGAAGGAACTGGAAGGAACAATGCTGAAGGATTAAACTCAGAGAAAAATACAATACACGTTAGAATCGTCTAAGGAGCCCAGAGCAGGGAGAGAGCAACAGAAGCCCACACAAAATCTTCCCCTAACAGAACATTACCCCTCTGGTTTGAGTTTTGCTACTGTACATTTCTAAGTACTGATTGTTCCACAATCTTCTTTGAGCATATTTACCATTTTTCTTTGCTTAGTTAATAAACACATTTTAATGTCAGCAGAACCTACAAAGTCTTTTCCTGGAGAAGTATTGTTTAACTTGTTTAAGGGTCTCAGGCTCCCCTCAGGTAGTGTTCATTGTATACTCATGGCTACCACTTCGTAAGTCCCCACTTTAATAAATCTGGAAACTCCCAGATGTGCCAGAGAAGCTGGAGGCCCTCTCTGGTTTGACACAGCTGTGGTCTTGCTCAAGCAGACAACTGCTTTCCACAACTCAGTGAGTTTTTTCAGCAGATCACAGATCTGGGAAATAGGGCTTTGAGTTTTGATCCAGGATGCCAAAAATTGGAGAGGAGGATTTACCTGCAAACATTGCTTGGCAGTCAACAGAACTTCTATAGTGTGATTATCAGCCTCAGGGCCTTGCATGCTAAAAGGTCAGTTCCCTGTGCCAGGGACATGAACAGAAATGTCCTGTCAGGAAGAGAGGGAGCTCTGGTGGCTTAGTCTATAGAAAGCTGTCCTGCTAATGCAAAAGTAGCACCTCTCTGATAGTTTAAAACGAATAACAGCTCCATAGGAGAAAGATGGACATTCTCTTTCATGTGACACAAAATGTGACTCATAATCTGGCCCCCTGTGTTGAAGGCAGAATTATACCCCACAGGGTTTACAATGGCTATAATCTTATGGAAATCAACCCTTTTTTATATGGTACCAGTGGATGTATTCAAACCACCAACCTTTCTGATGATGTTTGATCATAAGATTTCCTATAGACAGTCTATTTGAATTAACTTATATGAAATGTAAAGTTTCTTTCACTCTCCTCCCTCTCCTTTTCCTGTACCTAAACCATCCTTCAACTATCTACTGTCTCACAAATATAAGGTACTTAGGGAACTTTTCCTATCACAGAGGAAACAAACAAACAAACAAACAAACAAACATTCATTTGGTATTCCTCTGAATCATTCTTTTGGAAGTTGAAGGCAAATTCACTGTCAGTGAGTCAATTCCTACTCTTAGTGATCCTCCACTGGGTTTCTGCGGTTTGGAAAACATTCAATGGGGACTTGAAAAGAATGTATGATAATGGACACAGAGTGATGGTAATTAATGATATAAAATATAATGTATAAAATACATGGTGAGTGAAGCAAAATATATATAAAGGATTATAGTAACACAAAATATATGCCCAAAACAATGTATATATATGAATAATTATATGCAACCCAATGACAAAACAAAGCAACTCAATGGGATGAGATTGCTTTTCTTTCTCCTGGTCTCCATACCTTTTCAACTTGTATGCAAAACAGATTATCTGGGAGGCTGGGCTCTATGAGGAGAAATATGGGGTCAAGATTGGTGGAAGATCTATCAACAATCTGCAATATGCAGATGACACAACCTTGCTTGCTGAAATTGAGGAGGACCTGAAGCGCTTGCTGCAGAGGGTCAAGAACTACAGCCTCCAATATGGATTGAGGCTCAGTATCAAGAAACAAAGATTCTCACCACTGGGCCAATTGGCAGCATCAGGATGGATGGTGAAGAGATTGAGATTGTTCACAACTTCAGTTTGCTTGGCTCCACAGTCAACACACTTGGCACCAGCAGCCAGGAAATTAGAAGACATATTGCAATGGGAAAGTCTGCTGCTAAGGACCTCTCCAAAGTACTGAGGAACAATGGTGTCTCTTTGGAGACTAAGGTGCATCTGATACAGGCCATGGTCTTTGCTATCACTTGTTATGCATCAGAGAGTTGGACAATGACTAAGGAGGATAGAAGGAGAATTGATGCCTTTGAGCGGTGGTGATGCCTTTGAGGGTACCATGGACTGCTAGGAAAACAAACAGATTCATCCTGGAAAGGGTCAAACCGGGCTGCTCCTTGGAGGCAAGGATTCTAAGGCTCCGTCTAACATACTTTGGACATGCTGCAAGGAGGGATAGGTCCTTGGAGAGGGACATCATGCTTGGGAGGGTGGAGGGACAGCGCAGAAGGGCAAGGCCCCCTATGAGGTGGATTGATTCAGTGACTGGGGTAATCGGGATGGGTATGTTGGAGATGGTGCAATTGGCACAGGACAGAGCAGAGTTTAGGGATGTTGTACATAGGGTCACTATGAGTCGCAAGCGACTCGATGGCACATAACAACAACAATGGAGCCACTGGTATATTCAAACTGCCAGAAGCTTGAGGCAAATTGGGGTTTTTCAGTCTTTATTGTATCTGGGTTGTTTGTTTAGTAGTACAACACATTTGGAAGTGGAGAGAAGTAAAATATCCAGGGTTGTCTGTTATAAACTATACTCATTATAAGGAGCTAGCCAGTTAGTTGTAAGGTCTAATCTATCTGTAAAATCTTGTGAAATCTTTCTAAGTGAATCCTGGGGGCCAGAGAGAAAGAACACACTGGCCTTGAATTTGGTCTGTTCCAGCCTCTGTTGCATCTATGCTGAATGCTTAACCAAGCTGACAATCCTGCCACACTATGACTCTCACTGTAAGTGGACGTCTTTACCTAATGCCCCTGGTCAGCTAGAACTCATTAAACTAGACAACCCCAGGCTGAGGTGTTTCTTTCTGTACAGCTGATAATGTTCAAACCTTGCTAGTGTCCGAAGTAGCTGCTCAGGAGTCAGAGAGAGATAGGAGATAAATCAAAGAGGCTCAGGCCCTTCAGCCCCCGGCAGGACCTCATGATGCTTTAGGTTGGCTTATCCTCTTTAGACATGTATTGTTAGCACTTGAAAATTCTCATAATTTTTTTAAAAAAGAGGAGGAGGATTGCATTCAAATAGACTGGTTTTGCCACTCACATGCTTAACAACTTTAGGCAAGCTGCTTAAGCTCTTCAAGCATCTGTAACGGAATTAAACTCATAAATAAGGCGTTTTGAGAAGCAAATAAAATAATATGTGAGTACTGTAGAAGGCAGCTGTTTTCTGCTGGATGTTGTCATTCTCTGTGGAAACCCTATATATACCGGATTGAAATCTTGGCCTATCCAAGGCTAACTTCACTATCTCCACTGTGTTTAAGCACATTACACCGCTGTCAGTTCATCTCACTGGGGTGTTCTTATCCTCCAATGGCCCTATATTTTCCAAGCCTTGTGTCCAACTCAAAGAATTAGTTCCTACTTGGTCCAGGGACCACTCTACTCAGTGATTGTACAGGAAGAAAGTATAGATAGAAAAATATAACCTAAACAAGAAAACTCTCGGAAGCGGTATTTCTACTAACAATTCCCTGACTTCCTTTTTACAAGTTATTAAACAAAGTTCTTTCTGTGATTGAATTAAGACTGCGAACAGGAAAAAAGTTAATCAATATTAGTAAAACCTTAATCCAAAACCCAAATTCATTATTGTTGAGTCTCTCTCACCTTATAAAGACGCCACAGGACAGGCAAGAACTGCTCCACAAGGTTTCCAAGGCTGTAACAACTCAAGAAGCAGACTGTGACATCTTTCTCCCTTGGAGACACTGGTGGGTACAAACTACTGACCTTTCTATTAGAAGTCAACCTTGTAACTACTTTGACACCAAAGCTAATGAAAACCTTAATAAATTGGGCTAATTAATTCACGCATCTTGAAATGGCTTGCTTGTGATTGATTTTTTTTTTTATGAGTATGACAATTCTTCCAGTTTTGTTCCTTAAAAAAAACCCCCAAAACAAAACAAAACAAAACAAAAAACCAAACCCAAATACATTCTTTTGGCTACATGGAACTGCTATAAATTACTGACCAGGCTGCTTAGCTCATTAAAAAGGTAGTGATCTGATTCGTTATTCTCACTGTTGATGATTTCTTTGGTAGAGGAAAAAAAAAAGGATGACTAGGTCTTGCCAACTCACAGGTGGTAATCACAGAGAATAATGGGCCTTAAAGATGCCAGAGCAACTCATTTTACTGCAGAGAAATACACAGAGTACAGAATAAAACAAACTAGCAAGTAGTGTTTCAGAGTAAGTACCTGCTGAGTCAAATTGTATCATAAAATATCCTATTTTTAAATACTTCTTTTGCAGTTTCCTGTTTGCATATATTTACTAGTAATGTTCTTTGATACTATATATAGTGTGTATATACATATGCATATATGAATATATATATAAATATATACATATTTACACACACACACACACACACACACACACACACACACACCTCACTGCCATCAAGTCAATTCTTAAGTCAGAGTGACTCTCCAGTATGCTTCTGAGGCTGTAATTCTTTAAGAGAGGCGGCTGCCCACATTTCTCACAAATAGCAGCTAATGAATCCTTTTGGCTAGTAGCCTGATGCATTACACACTACACTGCCAGGAATACGTTTGTGCTTATATGTGTGTGCATGCAAGTATACAGGGAACTCCAGTGCCCTAGTGGTAAGGAGTTGTGCTGTCAGCCCAAAGCTATGTGGTTCCAATCCACCAGCTGCTCCACAGAAGATGGGCAACCTGTGCATCTGAAAACCTACTAGAGGGTCAGCTCTGGGTCAATTCAGACTCAACAACCCCCAACAACACCAAAGTGCATCTATCTATCTGTTTATATCTATTATCTATCTATCTATCTATCATCTATCTACCTACCTACCTCTCTGTGTGTGTGTGTGTGGGTGTGTGTGTGTGTAAATGAAAACCAATATATGTATACATATGTATAGTGATTGTTATTTTGGGTTCTACACTAGAAGTTACCATGCTAGCCTTTTTTATGCCAGTCAGCCTAATTTCTCTTCCTTATTTCCTCCCATCTTCAGCTCTTCCTGCTTATTCATTTATATTTCTCCTCTGATATTGCGATCATTATTATTTGACTATGTGACATCATTTTTGTTGTTTTGTGCTGCCGAGTCGGAACTGACCCAAGCTGATGCTCCAGCATGTTTTCAGAGGCTGGAAATTGTGCAGGAAGGGATTGCTAGCTTTCTCCTGTAGAGCAGCTGGTAGATTCGAACTATGTACTTTTGGGTTAGCAGTGCAGCAGTAGACTATCTGTAATATTTAGTATGGTGGAATTCAGGATCTGAAATAACCAGTTTACGGCATAAAAATTCGATTTCCTGGTCTCTATTAACCCTTTTTAGTTACCACTTAAATAATATTCATTCTGCTGATGACCCAGACTGCGGACTGGCTAATTGAGAGTAAGGAGGACGTGAAGAACTTGCTGCAGAAGAGCAAAGGCTACAGACTTCAATATGGCTTTCACCTGGAAGTCAAGGACCTCCCCAAATTATTGATGAGTAATGATGTCAGTTTGAGGACTAAGATGTGCCTGATTTAGGCCATGGTCTTTTCAGTCACTTGCTGTGCACCTGAGAGCTGAACAGCGAATAAAGATGACAGAAGAGGAATTGATGCTTTTGAACTACGGTGTTAGAGAAGAGTATTGAATATCCCACGAACTGTCAAAAGAACAAATATGTCCCAGAGTAGATGCAACCAGAGTACTCCTTGAAGGCAAAATGATAAAGCTTCATGTCAGATATTGTGGGTATTTTGCCAAGAGAGGGACATCATGCTTGGGAAGGTGGAGGAGAAAGAAAGGAAGATCCTCAGTCAGGTGGAATGATATAGTGACTGCTGTATTGGGCTCAAATGTGTCAGAGATGGTGAAGATGGCACTGGATAGCACAGGGGGTAGATCTGTTGTTCATAGGGTCACTGTTGATCATACTCAACTCAACAGAGACTAACATTTCATCCACTTGTTGATGTGGACTTTCCTACACACAATCCAGGCTCTTAACAAGTAGTATTTAGCTGTCCCTCGTGGCCGCTTCTCATAGGTTCCCAGTGATGGGAGCTCATGATTGCCTTATAACCGCATTTTCATGGCCCTTACATTGTTGTTGTGGTGGTGTACTGTTGAGTTGGAACTAACACATGCTTACCCTCTGGCAGGTTTTCAGAGGCAATTAATTGCATGGGAGGAGATTGCCTGTCCTTCTCCCACAGAGCAGCTGGTGGCTTTGAACCACGTGCCTTTGGGATTGCAGTGCAGTGTCTTGCCACTAGTCTATGAGACCTCCCTTTTAAATGAACCCATAATGCCTTAGTGTATGCTAACTCAAAGACTTCACCCAGTTTGCCACACATGAATCCTCTCCTACAGCTCCAGAATATGTTACTTTGTCCTTAAATTCCATGCCTACTATGGTCCTATGCCAAAGATGCTGTTCTTTTTGGGAGCTCAAAATAATACATTCAATCTGTTTTCTGGATTTACTGCATGAGTCTCACTTTCTCATGTTGCACCTGACACACTATCTAAAACACCCACAGACAACTCTGGGCAAAACTTAGTACATTGTAAAGTTCTAACTCCATCTTTGAAATCAAGGCCCCAGAAAGGAGACTGAGAAATTTGATTAACAGTGTCAGGGGTAGATTTTTTGAGTCTCTGACTCCCATTGCCATTTTCCATTCTACATCTAAGGTCTATCAGACAATAGAGACCAGACCTTTATTTCTATTATTTCTTTCTGAATGAGAAACTTAACCTGACTTCAGAGCACAATCAGTGGCCAAATTAAAATGAAGGTGGTTTCACTGGAGTTTGGGTGGGTCTCAGTGCAGAAAATTGAAAGGTGTCTGCATACACAGCCTTAACTGCAGAATCCCACTCTGCCAGTACATTTCCGCAAAAGGAGCAAGACAACAGTTCAACTCTCCTGCCACTGCCCTTTGTGACCAGCACTAAGTCAGGGAGGCTGGTCATCTTCACAGTAGTTGTGAACGAGGTGGGTGAGGAAGGCTGGTGGTTTTTATGCCAAGATGTCCTAGGGCCAAACTCTCCTCCAGGAATGATAAGAGAGACTTTGGAATGCTCACCTGACCTGAAAAACTCTGTCAGTGGATAGATTTAATTGAAAATAGGCATTTTCCATTGCATGTTTCCATGAGATGTTAATAGTCACCTAAGCTTGACTCATTGCTGAATCTTCAGCAGGTTTTCAGATGCTGTGAATTAGACAGGAGAATATACGTATCTTTCTCCTGTGGAGTGATTGATGAATTCCAACTGTGTGTGCTTTTGGGTTTGTAGTGCAACTCTATACACCAAAGTTCCCTTAATAGGCGGTAGTAGGAGCTGCTGGTGGATTAGAAGTGCCAGAGATGGTGCCTTCGGGTTAGCAATATAACGCCCTGTACACTAAGCTACCAGAGCTCCCTAGGGGAGAGTAAAGGGTCCTGTATTAATGACTCTTGGGAAACACTAGAATAAGGCAATGAAACCTGTTTCTTTACCACAGGATTTCTCACAGTCTCTAATAGGCTGAAGTGCGTTATAAATCCTCCAGCTAGAGATATAGCGTCTCATGTTTTATAAGTTTGTTTGACCCTAAATCTTCTCCTTACTTCTTTTCTAAAACATAGTACCTCCTGGGAAAATTGGTACACATCACCCTGTTAAAGACAAATGGTACGGGCTTCACATCCAAACACGAGTTAGGCGATTTGGAGTCAGATAAATATGAGTTTGAGTCCCCATTCTGCTCTTTATCTACTGTAGTGTCTTGGACAAGCCACTGGCTTTATAAATCCATCTCCACCACTGTAATACTGAGATAGTTATCTCCCCATCATTTCTTATCTCATTGCCCTCTATTAGGATTGACTCATAGCTGACCCTCCCCTGGGTTTCTGAAAGCTATAAATAGCAAACAAGATTATCTCTCTTTTCCCCTTAGAACCAATGGTGGATTTTAATCTCTAGAGAGGCATGACCTTTGAGTTACCAGGGCCACTCTGTACACACTTACACCGCCAGTGAGTAAAAACATTACTAAGTTATATTACATTTTTTATAATTAAATCAAACAGTACCTTAAGTGCTTAATACATACTAACCCCATGTTAAGAACTCCACAGATGCTAAACGTGTTAGTAATTTTTACTCATTAATGGTCCCTGGGGGCTGATTTAATAAATCTATTTCATTGTTCATTTACTGTCCCCCAAATTTCTCTACATCAGAGTTTAAGAAACTATTAGAGGAAAAAAAGAAAACAAAACAAATAAATGAACAAAAACCCCAGTTAAAGCTAGAAAGCAAAGATCAAAGAGAAACAATAAAGCAGCAAATCATGTCTTAATATTAAAATGATCTGATTTAGCAGATGAAGATACAGGATCACCAGTTAGTTAACTCTGAATTTCTAAAAAGTAATGAAAAGTTTTCAGTATAAATATATTCCAAATATTTCATGGGACTTCCTTATGCTGGAAAAAAACCCCAAAACTCTACTTATATAAAATACAAATTTACTTGGGTGTTTTCTATTTAATTGGCAGCCCGCCCAACACTCATGATGCCCAGCCCCACGCTAGCCTTGAAATCATGAAGAGGACATACTTGAAGACAAAAGACTGGATCATTGTGATTCATCTGGTTGAAAGAAGACATTGTAGCTACACCTGGTGGGAGTTGATGCCGAGAAATGGTAAAAATGATGCTGTGGTGGCCAGGGTAATCACAACTTTGAAATCCACATAGAAAGTATTTTATATAAAAATAATCTTAAAGTTAAAAAACATTGGGTTGTAAAATTTTCTATTAGGCCAAATATATTACCATAAACCCTATGTATACATGCTCTCACATGACTTTTCCCTATTCTATTTAGTATACATTTAGGGTTACTGACTTGTCAGGTTCTCTTCGAAGAAAATACTTTTCTGCTATGTTGAGAAGATGAATATGAAGCTATGGACCCTTCTCCTCATCCCATCCACCAAGTCCTTTCAGACCATTAGCTGAGTGGATAAACAGTAGCATCTGACCCAAGAATATGGACTCTACATGTAGCATGTGAGCCTGATTTAAATTTCTGAACTATTCTAATCTAATTTCTGAATCTACAATTTGGAAATAGGAAACAGAAAGTCTGAGCAATTTCACAAGGCAGCACAAGATAACAGAGATAGTATTAGGAAACATCTTGTCAAATCAAAGCCATGCCAGTCAAGTTGAGAAAGCAGGTTTTCAGAGTAGGCACATAGATATAAGTTTGCCAAGAGATGCTGAAATACATTCAAACCATCACAAAGGGAGCTCTGGTGGCTTAGTGGTAAAGAATTAACTGACAATCTGAAGATGTGCAGTTCAAGTCCACCAGCTGTTCTGCAGAAGAGAGATAGAAGGATAATCTCCCCCTGTGTGATTTACTCCCTCTGAAAGCTCACTAGAAGGCCATTAATGGGTCAATTCTGAGTTTAAAGTACATAATAAAAATAACAACAAATTATCTCAATGTCCTAGTGTGTAAGGTCTCAAAAAGCTACCAGTTCAAATCTATAAGCACGTTCCATGAAAAAAGATGAGCAGTTTCCTACAGATTAACACACTTGAAAATAAAATGGGAAGTTACCAGGAGTCAGAATCAATTCAATAGCTGTGGGATTTTTTTATTGTTTGATTTTCAAGATGGGTTACTTTTCAACTTCAAGAAAACAAAAATTTTCACCATTGAGCCAATAGACAGCATCATGACAGATGGAGAAAATATTGAAACTGTTGATAATTTAATCTTACTTGGGATCACAATCAATATCTTTGGTACCAGCAGTCAAGAGATCAGGAGACATATATAGTGGGAAAGTTTGTTGTGAGAGATCTTTCCAAAGTCCTGAAAAAACAATGCAGGCTAAAGATTAAGATGTGTCTTATTCAAGCCAAAGTCTTTCCAATCACCTGCTATGCATCAGAGAACTGGATAATGAGTAAGGATTATATAAGAATAAATACATTTGAGTAGTGGTTTTGGAGAAGAGTGCTGACTAATGCATGGACTATCAAAAAAACAAGATATGTTTTAGGGGAAAAACGCAAGAATGTGTCTTGTGGGCAAAATTGGTGAAGGTTTGTCTCACAAATTTTGAGTATGTTGCTAAAAGGGGTAATCCTTGGAAAAGGCCATCATGCTTGGAAAGATGGAGGGGTCAATGAAGGAAAGGAAGACTCTTAATGAGACTGAATGAAATAGTATCTGCAGCAATAGTCTCAAATTTGTTGAAAATAATAAGGATGGTGCAGGATAGGACAGGGTTCAAATCTGTTGTTCATAGGGTTGCTATGAATCATACTTAATGGCTCCTAACAACAACATACCTATTTATCTGTAGATACAACAGTATAATCTTGGGGAGTTAAACTGCTAAACCAGAGAGAGGCAGTGCCTCTTTGGTGATTTAACTCCACTGACAGCTCTATAAAAGAAAGATGGACAATCTCCTCCAATGTGATTTATAGCCTCCTAACACCTACAGGAAGGTCACCTATGAGTCAGATTAGACTTGATGGCAATGAATTTAGTGTATATGTATCTGTGTGTGTGTGTGTGTGTGTGTGTGTGTCATTGTTGTTATGTGCTATTGAGTCGCCTGCAACTCATAACGACCCTATGTATAATATCACTGAAGCCAGCCCTGTCCTGAGCCAGTCTCTCTGATTCCCACACACCTACTCCCATTGGCCCAGTTGCCGTATAAATCCATTTCACCTAGGGTCTTCCTCTCCTGAACTGTCCCTCCACCCTTCAAGCTTGATGTCTTTCTGCAAGGACTGATCCCTCCTGGCCATATGCCCAAAGTGTGTAAGATACAGCTTCAAAATCCTAGCCTCCTAGGAGACACGTTGTTTCACCTTCCCCAAGATAGACTTATTTGTTTTCTTGGTGGTCCCTGGTATATTTGAGACTCTTCTCTAGCACCACAACTCAAAGGTATTAATTCTTCTTCTGTAATCCTTAGTCATTGTCCAGCTCTATGATGCAAAACAAATAGTTGTGAAGACCATGGCCTGGATCAGGGGAACCTTATTCTCTAGACTGACATTGATGCTCTTTTGCACTCTTAAGAGGTCCCTGAAAGCAGATTTACCCAGTTTAATTTGTCTTTTAATTTCCTGATTACTAGTGCCAAGAGAGTTGATTATGGAGCTGAGTAAGCTGAAATTGTAAACAACCTCAATCTCTTCTCCATCCATCATGGTGCTGCCAATTGACCCAGTGGTGAGAATCTTTCTCTTGTTGATGTTGAGCTTCAATCTATATTGAAGACTACAGCCCTTGACCTTCTGCATCAAGTGTTTTTGGGTCCTCCTCAGTTTCAGCAAGCAAGAAGGTTATGTCATCTGCATAATGTAGGTTGTTGATTAATCTTCCTCCAATCCTGATGCCACAGTCCTCCTCATAAATCATCTATTCTGCATATAGATTTAAAAGGTGTGGAGACAGGACTTATCTTTGCTGCACTCCTTTCCTGACTTTGAACCATGCAGTGTTTCCTTTCCTTTCTTTGTTCTGAGGACTGATTCCTGGTCCAAATATAGGTTTTGCATAAGCACAGTCAAGTGCTTTGGCATTCCCATTCTCTTCAAGGTTAGACACTATTTGTTGTGATTCACACAGTCAAATGTGTTTGCATAATCAATGAAACACAGATAGACATTCCTATGGTGCTCTGCTTTCTGCCAAGATCCATCTGATATTGACAATAATGTATCAAGTGTTACAACGTCTTCTAAACCCAGTTTGTGTTTGTATTTCTGGTGGTTCTTTGCTGATGTACTGTTCCAGTTGTTTTTGGATAATCAGCAGGATTTTGCTTGAGTCTGATATTAGTGATACAGTTTGATAATTTCCACACTCTGTTGTGTCACCTTTTTTGGAACAGGAATAAACATGGATCTCTTCTGGTCAGTTGTTCTTGAGACTTGTTGACAGAAGCTGGTAGTTGTTCTTCAGACTTGTTGTCACAAGCTGGTGAGCACATCCAGGGCAGCGACTGTTTGTTAAAATATGTCAATCAGTATTTCATCAATTCCTGGGGCTTTATTCTTTGCCAAGTCCTATAGGTACGTCTTAGCAAGGGTGCAGCCAGAGTGCTCCTTGGAGGCAAAAATGATATGTTGTTTCACATACTTTGGGCATACTGTTAGGAGAAACTACTGATTGAGGAAGGACATCATTCTTGGAAAGTTGGGGAGGTGGCAAAAGAGAGGAAGACCCTCAATCAGGTGAGTTGAAACTGACTGGAGCAATGGGCTTGAGTGTGTCAGAAATTATGAGGATGGCATGGTATAGGACAGTGTTCAGATTGGTTGTTAATAGGGTCTCTATGACTTGTACTTAACTTGATAGTAATTAACAACAACAATAAATATATACATATACATTTATAGTAGAATGTGGCATCAGGATTAGAGGAAGACTTAGCAACAACTTGTATTATGCAGATGACACAATCATGTTCTGAGAAACTGAGGAGAACTTGAAGGATTTTCAACAGAATATCAAGGTCTGAAGCCTTCAATAAGGATTACATCTCAACATCAAGAAAACAGAAATTCTTACCATTAGGCCAATAGGCATCATCATGACAGATTAAGAAAAAAATGAAGTTGACCATTTAATCTTTCTCAGACCTACAATCAGCACCCTTGACACCAGCAGTGAGGGACTCAAAAGATGAGTAATACTGGGAAAATCTGTTGTCAAAGACCTCTCCAGAGTGCTAAAGAGCAATGATGTCAGGCTGAAGACTAAGATGTGCTTGATACAAGCCATAGTATTCTTTTCTGCTTCCTATGTATTTGAGAAATTGACAATGACTAAGAACAAGAGAAAAAGAATCACTATTTTTGAGTTGTGGTGCTGGAGAAGAGTACTTAACATACTATGGACTGTCAAGAGAACAAACAGGTCTGTCTTGGAGAAAGTGAAACCAGGTTGCTCCTAGGAAACAAGGATTTTGAAATTGCATCTCACATATTTTAGACATATTGTCAAGAGGGGTCACTCCTTGGAGAAAGACATCATGCTTGGAAAGGTATAGAAAGTGAGTGAGAGCAAGAGAGGAAGGCCCTAGTTGAGGTGGATTGACACAGTGACGGTGCCCTTTGTTTCAGGCAGGTTGGAAATGGTGAGGTTGGTTCAGGATAGGATAATGTTCAGAGCTTTGATTATAGGGTCGCTCTAAGTCATAGTTGACTTAACAGAATATTAACAAATGTATATGTATATATAGCATTGTACAAAGGTGCACCTAATCCAGGCCATGGTAGGCTCAATTATGCGTTATGCTTCAGAGAGTTGGACAATGACTAAAGATTACAGAAGAAGAATAGATGCATCGAGTTGTGGTACTGGAGAAGAGTCTCGAACATACCATGTACTTCCAACAAAACAAATAGGTCTGTCTTGGAGAGGGTGAAACCAAGTATCTCTTTGGAGGCTAGGATTTTGAAGCTCCACCTCACTTACTTTGGTCACGTGGCCAGGAAGGATTGTCTTTGGTGAACAACATCATGATCAGAAAGGTGGAAAGACAGCGCAGAAGAGGGAGACCCTGGATGAGATGGATTGATAGAGTAACTGAGGTGATAGGGGTTGGTGTGTCGGAGTTGGTGAGACTGGCACAGGACAAGGAAGGGTTCAGAGCTGCTGTACATAGGATCACTATACATCACAGCAACTCAGTGGCACAGAAAACCAACATACTATGACAGGTTTGCAAGCTGGAGTGGCATTCACTTCCTAAATAACATGCTTCCAAAAACTCTATGAACTTTGATAAATGTCGATAGTTGTAGAGGGCCTTCAGGTCTTTTGTTCATAGGGTCGCTATGAGTCTTGCTTAACTCAAAGGCGATCAACAATAACAACAACAACAATAATATATAGCACCATTGTAAATATCCAATAATTATTGTACACTGCCACATGTGAAAAAGAATCACCATATATGTGCTGATGCATCCCACTTCTCAAAGGTTTTCTGAATCACCCACCTCAGCCCACCGAGCTTTGTTAGCATTCTGACTATACAAACCACATTTGAATTTGAGGTCCAGGCTGGCCGTCTTAATCAAATCAGCTCTAAAATACTTACTGTAGAGGGCTAATAGCCTCTTGAAGAAACTTGAAGCTTGTCCACATTTCATTTACATGATGGATGAGATGTACAAATGCATTAAGTGGTTGATGAGTGCCTTGGGACAAAAAGGGAAATCATCTCAGAGCTCTTCCGCATTCCAGCTCCTTGAGTGGCAGTGTTAGGTGATGGAGTTCTATGTATCTATCAAAGGTGCTACTGGCAGACTAAGAGCAGTCAGTACCTCCTTCAAGGACTGTGTAGGCTGTGTTGGAGGGCAGGGCCTGAACTATTTCTATATCAGCACTGACCCTCACCTACAACTATATTTCACAGATGCCCTTACCTATGGACTCCCTATGATTTGCTCTACATTTCATCCCTCAGGAAGCAAAATCGGTTCTCCTGCAACCTTTCTTGACCTGTACATCACTCCATGCCTTAGAAAATGTTGGCTTGTTACAGAGAAGTTGGATCTTTACCTCAGGAATTATAATCACAATTTTGGGACCCCAGCCAGTGCCTTTTACAAACAATATGTGCAAACCCCCCCCCTATATTTTTCTTTATATAGTTCCACCTGCACTTGAGAATCATCCATGAATCATAATGAAATTACCTTTCATTTTCATTACAGTGACCACTACTTTTTAGCATTATTATTATGTCCAAAGTTTCTTTTTACTTGGGTCCACAATCGATACCCATGGAAGCAGACAAGAAATGAAGACCTTTTCTAGATCAAAGCAAGTCAAAAGAGAATACAACTGTCTTGGCTCCCCAAGCTAGCTATTGTGTTCTGCACTTTCTAAGAACTTCCAGAAACACTAGGAAGCAGATGCATTAGTTGAATGTCCATAGATGTTGCTTTGGACTGGTTGAGAAACTCAGACAAATTAAGGATGATTAAAAACAGCACAACTCATTTTCTAAGGTATTGTATTTTACTAGGGAATTCTGGTGATTTACTAGTAAGAAGCTGCTCTGCAATTTCAAAGGTATATGGATCAAATCATTGGAAAGATAGGAAATCTCTTCCTGTAGTATTCATTGACTCTGAATACTTGCTCTAGAGTCACCTATGAGTCGGTTCCTACTTGATGGCACACAGCAACACCAACTAGAGAGAACGGAAGCAGTGGTAGTTGAATGGTATAAATTTTGTGTTCTTTATGGGATACTTGGGTTTGATTTGGCTACTGCATTTCATTCACAGCCACTTGTATGTCAACCTTTTGCTCGCCTAAATCAACTCTGGCTTTCACGAACAAGCAAATGACAAGATATCTATAAAAAACACTCCCAGAACTAATTGCTATTGAAACCAACTTACAGGCAACCTACCATTTCATTTCCCAAGCTGTGAATCAAAGGGAAGAGACTGCCCATGTTCCTCTGGCTCATCGCTTGGTGGATCTGGGTTGGTAGCACAATTCCTTAGCTCTAGGTCACCAGAGCTCCCTCCTCGGAGATTAGTCTTCTCAAAATGCTTTTAAAACCCAGTCATTGCCATGATCCTGCTTTTCTGATCATTTTTGTTTTTTATTGGTTTGCTTATAAAATTTGTATCCATTGTGTTTCACACTATTCTTTATTCACATTGTGTTTCATACAATCATTCTAATGCATTATGTTTTATAAAATTAATCACCACTGGACCTTACCCATTGTGACTCTGTCTTTCCACCGAGACCCTTCTCATTTCCTCCCCTCTTCCTTTCAACCACCAAACTGTGCAACTCTGTGGTTTCAGCCATTCTCGTCCTCAGCCCTTCCCCTCCTTCAGTTCCCATACATGTTTCACTAGTTATCCTTCTAGTTTTACAATAATAGGTCTTGTGCAGTATTTGTCCATATGAGACTGTGTTGTGATCATTTTCTTTCTTCCTCTGATCTCAGGGAAGAAAAGCATCCACCTTCCTCTGCCAGGTGATCACCAAGCATTCCAAAAGGCTTTTGCCATTCAGGAGGAAATTGGTTTTTATTTTTCCTAAGAAAACCAACACTTCCCTAAACATAAAATAAATAGCCTGTTTGTCTTTGATTATTTATTCTAAGTTGTACAATAACCTATTCATTATACTAGTAGGAGAGAAAAAAAATGTACCACAAATATTCCACAAGTGTAATTCCTATTCAAAAGAAGTCTGGGCATACATAAGCTGATTCCTTTATTCAATTGTTAAAATGTGAGGCAATAAACAGAAAAGAAATACAATGTCATGAAATCAATATATAAATTGAATTGTTTTTAATTATAACTTAAATTAACCAGGCTATCTCCATCGTGGGAGAATTCGTTTCCAAACAAAAATGAAGTCTATAAAAGGATACTCAATTACACTAAGGAACTACAAATTTTCTGTTTTATGGCACTTGGAAGTGGTTGGGTTTTTAAAAAAATATTCTGGATAAAATTATTGTAACTACGTGCGTTTTTGTTTCCTTTCCTATAGGGTCCCGTCTCCTTACTTGTTTACACCTAATTTAGCAATGAGTTTAGTTTGCCCCTGAATAGTGATTTTGACCTTAAAAATCAACAAAACTAAAAACAACAACTATTTCTGCTGTCAAAACCCTAGAATATTAATTGGGTTCCTTTTGAGTCTTGGAGGCTCCTCGGAGGCTCCTCACAGCTCCATTTGGCAAGAAACATCACCCTTAATTCAGAAATCCAAAAAGCATATCTTCATTTATTTTAAATACATGACTTTCTTGCTTCTCTTGGGAGAGAAAAGGAAGCAACAAATTAGAAGAACACTCCTTAATAGGGATGATGATGATTATGCAGGTTTGATTTAATGAGAAGAAAAATTTGTGGTGAATATGGTTTCAGATTTAACTTACTAATTGATTGATTATGATCTAGTTTTTGCTTTTAATTCATCAAGAAAACTTGAAAATGCATGTAGCTATCCGAAACTATAATGAGTTCACTAGACATTTATTTAAATAAAAAAATGATACCACGGGCTTGCTCTAGATTGAAACAATTTGAAATTTAGCATGTTTTAGGTTTAAAGGTGGGTTGTTTTGTTGGTTTTTCTTTATGTTGTTCTTGTGGTGTTTTTTGTTGTTGTTGTTGTTGTTGTTGTTGTTGTTTGGGGTTCCCCCGCCATTAAATCATGCTTAAGGATAAAGATAAAATAACTCCTGGAACCTCTTGTTTCTCTACAGTGAGACTGTGCGTCAACTAAAATAACTTGATTTACCAAGATTATAAATTGTCTCACCAAGATTCTGAGACCCTGGTGAGTTATGCACACCAGTTCTAACCATGGAGATAACAATCGGTGACTGATTGTCTTGCTGGACCTAACTTAGAGCCAATCAGCTCAGGTCCTAAAACTCTGAAAATACCAATTCTTTTGAGATGCAACAAACACTCTGTCAAGGAGATTTTCCTCTAAATTGGAGTAGGTCTAATAAATAACTTTGCAAGTTTTCATTGTTCTCTCTCATTTTTCGAATCAGCAATCAATGTAAGCAAATTGATAGGCCACCTGATAGGTCAACAGTATACGCTGGGTATAAACTGTTTTCAAAAACCCCTTTTCCACTTTCTGTGTCCACTTTTCTCTTCAATTCCTCCTCCTTTCTTTGCTTTGTTTCCTTCTCTCGTCTTTCTCCTCTTCACGGCAAAAAGTTTTCAGAGAAAAAGAGTATCTGCTCTCTAACACTTAAATTTTGGTTCTATTTGCATTTTCAATGTGCCTAAGTGACAGTTTATGACTACACATGATGATTAGAATGTACTAGCTTCTGCTTCAGACAGTAATTGCAGAATTGGAAAAGCCTTATGCCTCTACTCTGATGTTTATTGATGACCTATTGTGCCCAGAGATTTGCATACAGCATCTGTGGAATGTCATAAGGGAGAGACAGTGTGAACAAAGAATGGAATCACATCAACTTTGTCAGAGTTGCTCATGGCCTTTAACATGTCAGGTAATTGTTTAGAAACTCAGATTTTTCATCTGTAAACCCTTATTCACTGCTGGTAGGATTATAAAATGGTGCGATCACTATGGAAGGCTGTATGGCACTTTCTCAAAAAGTTGCAAATAGAAATACCATTTGACCCAGCAATTCCACTACTGGGAATATACCCTAAAGAGACCATAACCGACATCCAAGCAGATATATGCACACCTATGTTTATTGCTGCTTTGTTCACAATAACAAAGAGTTGGAAACAACTCAAGCGCCCATTGACAAATGAATGGATAGAGAAGCTGTGGTATATTCACACAATGGAATACTATGCTGCATTGAAAAACAAGGAACTCAAGCGGTATTATACAAAATGGGTGACCCTGGAAGACATTATGCTGAGTGAAATATCTCAGTCACAAAAGGACAAATATTGCATGGGGTCACTGTTGTAAAGTGGGACTGACATTGGGGTTGAGGAAAGACTGAGAAAGAGGGGATAAAATGTATACTGCATTGAAACAGATGAGGAAGAGAACTGTCTAAAAGGGATATATGATTAGATGTTATTGTCATCACAGGAGTCCAGAATGAAGGCTGCACAGCGGAGTGGACTTGGGGGGAGGGATTGTATAACAATGAAAGAATTTTACTTTTCAAAGAGAAGAGGAAATTGGAGGGGTGGGGTGGACAGGGAGAAAAGTACAACAATGAATGAATGGAAACCCAAGTCTCTGTAAACTTTCATTAAAATGAATGAAAAAACATGGGAATAAAATGGCAAGTTTGTGAGTTACGGGTATCTGATGCATATGTTTTTGTGTGTGATCAGTATGTATATGTATATGTATATGTATATGTATATGTATATGTATATGTATATGTATATGTATATGTATATGTATGTGTGTGAGATATATGTGTGTTATTGAGATAGAGAGAGGCGTATGTAAAAGGTAAATGTGTGAATTTGTATGTATATGTGACCAGTGGTGTGTGTGTAACATAGATATGTGTGTGTGTGTGTGTGTGTGTGTGTGTGTGTGGCAGGTAGAGTGTACGTCTAAGAGATAATGTGAGTGTGTATATATGTGATAGATATGTGCATGTTTACATAGATGAGTTAGCGAAGTGGGAACATGTGGGTTTGTGATGTTATTGTCATTATTGTTCATCAGGGACCTTCAAGTAACTATGACTCATAGACACGCTATGAACAAAAGACTGGGATCTTGCCCTATCCTATACCACCCTCCTGCCATTCTTGGGCCCATTTTATGAAGTCAGTATGTATAAATTAGTGTATGCTACATAAGTAAGTGTAAAAGTGGCCAGAGAGAGAGAGAAATGTACCTGTATGATTTGTTTGTGGGCGTATGACGGGGAGAGACGTTTCTGTGTGTGAGATGAGAACTCCTAACATACTATATGCATTATTATGCATCCAATAAATATGGGCTGTTTATCCCACCCAACCCTGCTGATTTATATTTTTTTCCCCCTGATGTGATAGAGGAAATTTAGCAGCTTTCAGAGATAATCGTCCAGTGACTCAGCCCAGGCTGAAAGAACCCTGAAGCCGAGCATTCTAAAAGGGGTGTCAAAACAGCACTTAGAATTATTCTTTTGCACTTGCAGGGTAACCTCAATCTTCCCTCCTGCAATAAAAATCCATTTATCATTGCCAGATCCTCAGCAGATGTCACACTGCATTCCTCTTTCTATTAAATGCTTTCAAAAAAATAAAGATTGCTAAGTGCTCCCTCCGTTTTCTCCAGGTTAAACAGTGACTCACTCTTCTTTTACGAAACCGTTAACACTGAAAAATTAAAACTGTCTCTACCATGTGTATGGAGCATAGGTTTCTGGAATAGGTAATTCCAGCAGAAGCAGCTCTTGACTTGTCCTAGGCTTTATTAAAGGTAAAAACCTATACCCATCCCTGGTGCCTCAGCTTGGCTGGGAGTAGCAAGATTCGTTTTCTGATCCAGAGAAGCAGGGACGGAATATGATATGGAAAGTAGTTCATAAATGTGATCTGAACATGCCTAGACAGAGAGTTTTATGAATCCCAAACCTGATTGTTCCACTTTATGGTCTTTCCCTTTTCTCTCCTCTCTATTTAAAATGATATTACTTTCCCAGGCTTTGTGGTTGAAAGTGGAAACTGCCTCAGCCGTCTTTCCCCTTCACCAATCATCTCAGGAACACGACAACTTATAAAATTTCAGAGAACCAAAGCATTTCCATTAGTCTTATTTGGACTGGCTGAATTGCTTTTGATGAGACCTGTTTTCCTGTTCGTCTGCCTTACACGAATGAGGCAACACTCTGAGTCTCTTCCCAAATGCTGTGTGATGTCAGAATGTCCGAGCTGCTTCTGGCCACCAGGAAGAAAAGAAGGATGCAGAGGAAGCTGGGGCAGGTAGCCTCAGACTAACCCCTTCTCCCTTCAAGTACAGCAGGCTCACTTCCTGGCAGGGAGGGTCAAGAGATTAAATACTACTTAGAAGACCTGGAGGTGATATGCTTCTGAAAGGCCATAGCCTACAAAACCCCATGGAGCCATTCAACTCTGCACACATGAAATTATTGTAAATCAGACCTAACATCACAATAATTAATACCAACAAGGTGAACAAGGAAAGCAATCACTTAACACCCTGACTAGAGAAATTTTAATCTTAAAGTGAGTCTGTGAAGCAACAGTGACTAACAGTCCTCAAGCCTACAGCAGAGCACTGGTGGTGTGATCTCTAAGGGATTGCACTGCTTACCCAAAGGTCACACATCTTCGGTGGTTCAAATTCACCAGCAGCTTGGCAGTAAAAAGATAATCTCCTCTCATGTGATTTGCAATCTCAGAAAGTCAATGAAGGGCCAGCTATGAGTCACTTTGAACTATCCACTGAAAATTCCCTTTTCAATCTCAACTGAACAGCAATGAGGCAGAGAGAGAAGCCTGCACTCATTGTGCTCATCACATGACGATGGGGCTCATCTTTAACTGTTTTTTTTTTTGTCCAATTGGCTCTGATGCACACTGACTCCATGTACATCGTAGGAGAACTGCAGGGTTTTCAATGGCTGATTTTTCAGAAAGAGAGTATCAAGTTTTTATCCTGAGAGGCCTTCAGGTAGTTTTGAACTCCCAACCTGTAGGTTAGCAGCCTGGCACACTGACCATTTATTTTCATGACCCAAAGGAGCCCCTCAGTGGACAGGCCCAACGTGTTATCTGGAGCTGGGAGGGGAAAATGACACACTGACTGTGTCAATGGACTTGAGTATGTTAGAGATGATGAAGCTGGCCATGGGTTACGATAGGGATCAGATCTGTTGTTCATAGTCTTCAACTCATTAGCATCTAACAACAATAGCTAAGGGAGGATTTGTCTTGGATTTAATGTCAATGATTAGGCTTCATTCACCACAACCACCACTAGTTGCTGTGAAATTGATTCTAACTCATGGATGTCTTTACGTATGTAAGAGAACTAGGTGTCGCATATTACATATACAGTTGGGTGTCAAACCTTGGTTTCCCATATGGAAGGAGAGAATTCTACCAGCAATCACTGTAGAACATGAGTGCTAATATTTACATGTTGGAGGAAAGCTGTGTTGCACAGGATTTTCAGTGGTGGTTGACTTTTCAAAAGTAGATCACTAGACTTTTACTTTGTGGTACCTCTAGGTAGAATAGAACTTTTAACCTTCCATTTTATAGCCTAGTTCTTAATCATCTGTGCCACCCAGGGACCCAGACTAATCAGAAGTCTCCAAAATTCTGTTATGTAGCCAGAGCTGAGACCTGTGCTCTAAGCCCTCATGAAAGCAACTTCTTAGTGTCCAAGTGACATCGTGACAGACACTAAGGAGAAGGTAAAATCCCCATATGGAGGCATAAATCAAGCAACACTCCTATGCATTCAGTCAGCAAAGATAACCTTATTCTATGACAGTCCCATAGAGTGAAGGTTTTTGTGAAAAATAAAATCACCTCTAACAGAAAGTGTATAATAGTAGTAGAGGCAGTTTGTAGCCAAGAATAAGTTCTTGGACATTTGTACAAATTTTTCAGCATTTTGTCCATTCCTTGGCAATCCATCCATCTTCCTCATCAGTTACCATATCGCACTGCTCTGAGTGAACCACTCACTCTCTTTTTCACCACCCCCTTCTCTGTTTGCATATGTGTTTCACTACAAGTTTGCTCTTGCATGTATTTGCCTAAGTCCTGCTACTTATGTGGAGGATATTTCTTTCTCATGCATTGATCTCTCCTGTCCCCCTACCAGGTTAACTCAGATGCCTGTTATAGCTACTATTGCTAGCAATTATTGAGTCAGTCCCCAACTCATGAGGACTTCATTCTCAATGGAAAGAAACATTGCCTGGTCCTGCACCATGCCGATGATAAGTTGCATATTAGAACTTGAAGATTTTTATAGGATAAGATTTAGAAGTAGATCTTCAGGCCTTTCCCCCTAAACCTCTTTGTCTGAGAGTGCAGCTGAAACCTATTTAGTATCAAAGTAACACAGAAGCCTCCATTGATAGACAAATGGTCCCTGGCTGTGAGTCAGATCATGGATTTCTTTATAGAAGGAGACTCTACGACTCAACCACCAGTACTCTTACTGTTGTTATTGTTAGGTACTGTCATGTACAACTCATAGCAACCCTAAGAGCAACAGAATTGAATCTCATTCTATCTTGTGCAATCTTTACCATCTCTGATACCCTTGAGCCCATTGCTGCTGTCACTCTGTCAATCCATCCTGATGGAGGTCTTTCTCTCTTTTGCTAATCCTTCACACTTCCAACTATAATATCCTTTTCCAAGCAATAGCCTCTCCTAGCAACATGTCCAAATTATGAGAGATAAAGCTTTGGCATCCTTCTCTCCAAGGAGCATTCCAGTTGCACTCTTTTCAACATATACCTGTTCATTCTTTGGGCAGATCATGGGATGTTCAGTGTTCTTCTGCAACACCATAGCTTAACGGCATCAATTCCTCTTTTGTCCTCCATATTCATTGTCCAGCTCTCAGATGCAAAGCAAGTAAATGAAAAGACCATGGCCTAAATCAGGTGTACCTTAGTCTTCAAGCTGACATTACTGCTTTTCAGTATTTTCATGAGTTCCTTAAAGCAATGTGTCTCCTTATCTCCTGACTTGCTCAAAGCAATGCTTCTCTTTATCTCCTGACTGCTGGTACCAAGAGTGTTGACTGTGCATCCAAGCAAGATGAAATCATTAATAGTAAGTCCTTTCTCCATCTATTATGATGATGTCCACTGGCGCAGTGGTAAGGACTTTGTCTTTTTGATGTTAAGAGGCAATCTATAATGGAGGCTGTATTCTTAGATCTTCTTCAACATAGGCTTCAGGTCCTCCTCACTTTTAACAAGCAAGGTTGTGTCACCTAGATAATTCAGGTTGTTGATGAGTCTTCCTCTGATCCTGGTGCCACATTATTCTTCATAGAGTCTGGCTTCACAGATTATTTGCTCTGCGTTTTTCATTTACAGTGTTGCTATGAGTTGTCTATGACTCTACAACACTTAGCAACAATAATGACGACAACAACAAGAGAGCTCTGTTGACCTAGTGGATAGAAAGTTATGCTACCAAGCCAATAGGTGGGTGATTTTAATCTGCAGTCCTCAGGCCTGGTTTTAATTGTTTTTGGTCAAACATTCTTCTAAGTGGTATAGCACTGGTCTGTTCATTTGCCATACAAAGGTCACTTGCGGTTGCTGTGATGCTAAATACTGTGACACTGATGTGTCAAATGTGATAATGGTTACCCAGGGCAGACAGTGTTTGGTGGAGTTTCCCAATTAAAACAAGCTTGGAAGCAGGAGAGGCATCTATTTCTAAAATGGCTTGCCTCCAGAAACTCTATGAATGTGGAGAAATGATGAAAGTTATACAAGTGTTCAGGTCTTTTATTTATAGGGTCGCTATGAGTCATCTACAACTTGACGGCACTTAACAACAACAACAACAACAACAACAACAACAACGAGATTGAATAGATATGGAGAAAGAATAAATACCTGACAAGCATCCTTCCCAATTTTAAACCATACAGCGTTCACTTGTTCTGTTCAAATAATAGCTTCTTAGTCTTCATATAGATTTTGCATGAGTACGAGTACAACAACATTCGTGTTTTACTGAACAAATTAATAAAATGGCTTCCTATTAATATCCTACTGTGAAATTATTTTATATATGGTGTGTTTGGGGGTGTATGTATACATTTTTTGAGAAGCGGTAATGTTTTGACTATGACATTTTAAAAGAATGTTGTTTTGTTGTTGGAAATTTGTAAACTGTGACTATTTTGACTGAATGAAACTTAAAAATGATGTAAGAAAATTCACATTATTTAAGCTCAAGTATTGCAGCAGAAAGTATGATATACCAAGGTTTTCAAAGCTTTTGAAAGATTTCAAATAAGAGATTGTAGGCCTAGTTCAGTGGGAGGAATGTTCACTGTCCTTGGGGAAGGCTTGGGTTTGATACCTAGTCAGAGACAACCAGCACTTGCCAGACAGTAGAAGATTATGTGCTGCTACCATGATAATAAACAACTCTCGGCAAAGTTCCCAGATGAAGATAGACTAGAACACAAGTCCTGGTGATGGACTTTTTAAAATCCATCATTGGAATCCTAATAAGCCCAGTTCTACTCTGACACAGATGGGACCCTGTGAGCTGGAATTGACTCAGTGACACTGGTTTTGATTTTATACGGTACATAATCTGTAAGTGTGAAAGAATCCCTTTTCTACTCTTGGGAGTACCCTGTGCTTTCCTAGTTAAGTGTGTCACCACTGTTATTTTATATAGGCATAGTATAAGATGTTGCTACTGTGCATAGGTTCACTATGAGTTGGAGTTGACTTGATGGTACATAACAACAACTACTGGATAGATAGATGTAAATATAGAGATAAATTGGTCTCTTTTTGCTCAAATCTTAAAAATGTCTAAATACTGACTTCTGAATCGTGATTTCAGTGATTTTTTTGTATTTATAATGATTTATTCATTGCAAATACATTTTTAAAATTCATTTTAATGAAAGTTTACAGAAATTTTGGTTTTCCATTCATTTATTCTACTTTTCTCCCTGCCACCTCCCCCCCACCCCCAAGTTCGCTCTTCTGTTT
>NW_006399823.1:3067682-3120263 GCF_000299155.1 Elephantulus edwardii
GTGCATATATCTGCTTGGGTGGCAGTTATGGTTTCTTTAGGGTATATTTCCAGTAATGGAATTGCTGGTTCAAATGGTATTTCTATTTCCAACTCTTTGCGAAAGCACCATACAGACTTCCATAGTACACCATTCTACACTCCCACCAACAGTGAATAAGGGTTCCAGTTTTTCCACAACCTCGCCAGCATTTCATGTTTGCTGTTCTGTTAAATTTTGTTATTCTTACTGGGATGAGATGATATCTCATAGTTGTTTTGGCTTGTATCTCTCTTAGAGATAGGATTTTGAACATTTCTTCATGAGTTTGTTTGCCATTTGAATGTCTTCTTTGGTAACGTGTCTGTTCATATCCTGTGATATAGGTTGGGTTCTAGTGACTTTTGTAGTAAAGATGGTGAACCAGTTATTTAGTATTTTGACAATTTCCATATGAGAATTAACCAACTGAATATCATCAGTTTTATGCTAAACGATGTATAAATGAATGAAGCTGATGGAGTTTTTTATTAAGAGGCCTGAACAACATCAGCAGATCTGTTTATTAGATTCTTCTCTACTAGCTCATTCACCATCCTTTTATCTCCTCGGGTTTTAATGTTCGTCAGCATTTTATTTGATATTAATATGATGGTAATCTTTGAGTTAAAGCTTCCCAACTAATTTAAAAAAGAGCCTTAAAGGGCATAGTGCTAACAGGCCTGGCTGTTATTGTGTTGCTGAATTTGAATCTACCAGCTGCTCTGAGGGGGAATGATGGAAAATCTCATTCTGTATAGATCCACAGCCTTGGAAACCTGATAGAGGCTTGCTGTAAGTAGGAACCTACTTATTGGCAGTTGATTTGATTTGTTATGGAACTTATGTTCAATAAACCCAGGTAACATAGTGATTATAGCATTTATCTGCTAACAAAATGGTCAGAGGTTGGAACTCATCAGCTGTCCGATGCTGAAATTTGCTTCTACAAAGATTATAGTCTAGGGAGTCCTCTGTCCTATAAGGTTGCTATGAGTTGAAATTGACCATATAGTATGCAACAACAGCTTACCTGCAGGCTTTCTTTTTGCTCATCTTATGGCTTATTTCAAAGTAATTTCTTTTTTCTTGGTCTTTCTTTTAAACATTTTTTTATTGGTTTCATCCAATAATTTGCTTACGTTATGTTTCTTTCATATCCACTGTGGTTTTTTTTTTTTTTTTTTACAAACTTTCATTTTCTTTCAGATAATCATTCATATACACTGTATTTCATACAAACAATCACTTCCCATTATCATCCAATTATCATCTGATTCTTTCTCTTCTTTCTGAATAATCTTTGCAGCTTTGTCAGGTAACCCTTGTCGGTAGACATTCTCAGATTATCTAGCTGGCAAGTTAGTTATAAAATAGTCTTTTCAGCTCCAATTCATATCGTAGCTTCAGATTCAGAGAATGGGCCTATGATAGGAATCAGATGAAGACAGAAGGAGTAAGTGTGCAATGGTCAATCCCACGGGCTTTGGTGTTATACAGACACTCACTTTAAGTCTTGGCTCGGGCCCACATCACTCTATGACCTTAGACAAGTAGCTTAACCTTTCACTTTTTATTTCCTCAGTTCCCTTGTAAGGTTATGGTTAGGACTTCATGATGGAGCTCACACATAACTCAAGCCTCACACTTTGGGAGCTATCCCTCAATAATTGCTAGATGTTATTATTTTCATTTTTTGGTTTTGTTTATCCTTGCCAACTAAAAACTTCATGATACTTTCAGCAAGTTGGGATCAGCAACTAACATCAGAAGTTAATTAAGCGTGGGAGAAAGATGCTTAGCATAAGAGTCCTGTGTTACAAAGTTTATTCTACAATGCTGTTCCTTCTAGGATAAATGAGTCCTTTGTGATTTTTATTTAAACTAAATCTTGTTTTGTTTTGTTTTTAAATAGCATGTTCACATTGCTAAACAAATAAAAGGTAGGGAAAAATCAGAAACTAACAAACCATTTCTCACATCCTGCCTCCCAGATTCTTTTCTCATCTCTACTGTTAAAAAAAACCCCATTATTACCCTATTGCTTGGTTCGTGCATTTTAGGCATTTATTTACTTATTTTTATATATATGAAGACTTTGTTCCCTGATTATTATCATGTTCTTGGAAGGAATCCACTTATACACTTTCCCTTCCAATATAGTGATACCTCATTTATTAGTTAACAGTTACTGTTTATATTATTACAATTTTGTTAAGTAATATTTTTATTAAATCAAAATAGGGTTCTATCATTGCATTCCTTTTAAACCAGTTTTAGAGTTCTGTGAAGCAAATAATTAAGCAGTTATTTTCCTGACTTCATTTCCAGTGCATCTATTGAGATTTTTGTTTTATTTTCTGTTTTATTTCCCAAATAATCTAACACAAGAGTCAACAAACTATAGCCTAGGAGCCAAATAAACACACTATTTCTGAAGTATGACAACACGGGGACTCATAACTGCTTCTGTGTTTATGCACGGAACATATGTACAACAAAAAACAAACAAAACAAAACACCCCGTAAAGTAATACTACCTACTATTTTGATCTTTACAGAAAAACACATGCCAATATCAATTCTAATAGGTTAATCATACCTATCAAAAATTTTCTCAAAGATTTGACCATAAAGCCATATTTTCAATTAAAAACATTTTGTTTCATGGAGGTCTCATTTTCATACCCCTCATCTTCCTCATACAATCCTGACTGGTTGCTCTTGATACCTGATCTGTAGCTGACAGCTTGAGGATTTTCTTCATCCTCCTCATGTATCTGTTCCTATTTACTGGATCCTGTCTACTCTCTTATCAGTTTATTTGCTTTCTGTTAGTTGAAATTTCTCCCTCAACAGCTTGCTAAGAGTGGACAAAGTTGAGTTAAATTTTGAGTCCTTTAGTGCTTGAAAGATTTCTTTGCCTACCTGATTGACCATGTGAGAGCTTTTAGTTGGGAACATATTTTAAAGTATTAAGAGGTTGGTCCTCAGCATGCAGTGCTGCTGTTCAAAAGGCAGTATTCTAACACTTGACATACTTTGCAAATAATCTTTTCAGTATTCTAACACTTGACATACTTTGCAAATAATCTTTTCTTTGTTTGCTTGCTTTCTATTCTTTTCAAAGATGTTTTACTGAAATTACATCATGATGTGCCTTCATATATCTTTTCAATCTAATGATTAACTTTGGTTCTGGGAAATTTTCTTTATTAATGCTTTTATTATTCCCAGAATTTCTTTCTATTTTCCTTTGTTCTGTTGTCCACTTTGCATCTTCTGGACTTTTTTGTTAAGTGTCCTGCTGTTAACTATGTATCAGTGACTTTATGGACAACCTATCTGAACGTTACCTTATATAGCTGGCACTGACCTCACTATACTAAAGTCCATGGTCTAATCATGTAAATTTATCATCTTCTCTCTGCACTGTCCATTTATGTGTTGCTTTTGTTGCTGGTTTTGTTCTTTCAATACATTTTTTGTTGTTGATTTGTAGTTGTATATGGAATATTTTGGTAATATTATTAATTTTCCAATATACATTTTTGGTTATTTCTTTTTTATAGAATCTTGCTTCCCCTTCCTGTTCTTATTTTAATAATGCAATATCACTTTAAATATCTCAAAAATCAATAATTACATTGGTTTTTAATTTTTAAAATTAGGGCTTGTGAAAAAAAATTAGGGCTTGTGTTGTTACCCCTATTTGCTGTCTTGTTAAAATACCAAATCGCTTGTAACTTAATTTTTGGGTGTTTTGTAGTCATTCCACATATGTCTATTAAGCCTAAATTTCCATTGTTCATTAAACAAGAGGTGTTAAATATTTATTGAAAAATCTGTGTGATGGTGAAGTCTTTATGTTAGTGGAAATTTTTGTTTAGCACATCATAAAAGAAATATCTTAAGTTTTATTAATTTGTGACTCTCTACTAGATTTCTATAACTTTCCTGCCTGAGTTGGGAGTCAGGGAGAATATTGTTGTTATTAGGTGCCGTCAAGTCAGCTACGACTCACTGCAATATTATGAAAAAGAGCTCTGAACCTTGTCATATACTATACTGTCCTCAACACCTTCTTGTGCTCAAGCTTATGGTGGTAGTAAGTGTGTCAATCCGGCTTTTTGAGACACTTCGTCTCTTTCATTGACCCTCTACCTTTCCCATCACGGTGTCTCTCTCTGAGGACTGATTCCTCATTAATATATATGCCCAAAGTAAGCACGATAGTGTTTTACTATCCTTTTCTTTAAGGAGCACTCTGGTTGTACTTCAAAGCAGATTTGTTTGGCCTTTTAGGAGGTCATGAATATTCAATACTCTTCACCAACATCACAATTCAAAGGCATTGCTTTTTCTTCTGGTTTTGTTTTGTTTTGTTTTTAAATTAATTGTTTCATTTTTCAGATGGATAGGAAACAATTGAAAATACTGTGGCTTGCATCATGAGCACCTGAGTCTTTTAGTTGACATCACTGCTATTTAGAACTTTGGAGAGCTCCTTGACAGCAGATTTTCCATAGGTCACTACATCTTTCGATTTCTTGACTGCTGCTACCAAAAGATGGTGAATCCAAGTGAAATGAAATTGTAGGCAACTTCAATCTTTTCTCCATTCATCATAATGTTGTCTATTAGCTAAATAGTAAGGATTTTGGGTTTTTTTTTTATGTTAAGATGTAGCCCATTTAAAAAATTTTATCTTTTGCAGTAAGTACTTCAAGTCTTCCTCACTTTATTAAAGCAAATTTATATTTTCTGCCAAATATAGGTTGTTAATGGGTGTGCTTCCAATTCTTATGCCATATTTTTCTTCATTTTTCAAATTATTTGCTCAGTATACAGTTTAAATAGGTATGGAAAAAGAATACAACCTTGACACACATCCTTGATTTTAAATCATACAGAGTTCCCTTGCTTTGTTTGGACAACAGCTTTTCTATGTATGGATTTCTTGTAAGTACAATTTAGCATTCTAGAATTCTCTTATTTTTTTCAATGTTATCCATAATTTGCTATGATTCACATAGTTAGAGTTACATGCCTTTGCATAATTAATATATACCTTTCTAGTATTCTTTGCTTTCAGCCAAGCTCCATCTGACATCAGAAAAGGAATCCCTTGTGCCATGATCTTTTCTAAACCCAGCTTGAATTTCTGGCAGTTACCTGTTGATGTACTGTTCCAGCTTTTTAAAAATAATCTTCTGCAAGACTATACTTGAATATCATATTAATGGCATTGTTGGATATATACTTAATATTGGCTTTTTTAAGACCAGGATGAAGTAGAAGCTCAGAAGTTTCCATAAGTCATTATGCAGATCTCTGTAAACCTCACTCATCTCTCCCTCCACAATCTACCATGCATGGGATTCTCTTGTTTGTATGCTGCGGTTGTTATATGCAACCGAGTTGATTTTGACTCGTGATAACCTTACAGAACAGAGTAGAACAGCCCCATAGAGTTTCCTAGGCTGTAATCTTTAAAGCAGCAGGTTGGCAGGCGTTCTCTCTCTCAGAACTACTGGTAAGTTCAAACCACTCACCTTTGGTGCCCTTCATAACTTTCCTTCACACCACCACTGTCCACTGATGAGCCCTTGGGAGGTCCTGAAACTGTCAGGGATTTAAAATTTACCATAATCCTACTCCCTTTTTGTCTTGTTTACTAAACCTGTTCCTTGTCCTGCCCCATGTCAAAGCTAGTTGGTTACTTTCTTTCATATGTTACTTCTACTATTCTATGTTTATTATTGTTGCCAATATATAAAAATGTATTTTCTATACTTTTATTTTTGATGAAACATTTTTTTCATCATGTAAGCTTCTGTCAAGGACCTCTTTAAAGAGCAAAGATACAATTTTAAAGACTAAGATGTGCTTTATCCAGGCCATGGTCCTTTCAATTGTTTCTTACTCATCTAAAACTTTGAAAACTAATAATGAAGACCAAAGAGGACTTGATGCCTTTGAGCTATAGTGCTAGAAAATATGCCATTGACTGCTAAAAGAACAAGCAAGTCTGTCTTAGAGGAAGGACAGACAGATTTCTCCCTAGAGGCAAAGATGATAAAACTTCTCATATACTTTAGACATGCTGGCAGGAGGGATCAGTCCTTGGAAGAAGGCATAATACTGGAAAAGGCAGAAATTCAGCAAAGGGGAAGATCCTCAACTGGATGGATTGACACAGTGATGACTGGGTTGAGTGTGGTGGAGGTTGTGATGACGGCACAGGATAAGCAAGGTCCTCATTGGTTAACAGTTCACAAGGTTAACAGAGTCATAGCAGTCTTGATGACACCTAACAGCTGTCAGTTTACTTGGGCTTATTTTGTTCTCTTACAGAAATTTGTAAACAAAGATTCCTTCCTTCTTGTCTTTGCTAAGGAATGATGTCTGAACTTTTGAGCAAAATCCATATATATTTGCTCTCTGTTTCTTTAGGAAAAACATTTATAAAGGATCGTAAGTGACTGGATTTTTGCAGTCAGTCAGCTTGTAAGGTGGACTTGAAGATTACCTGACTCACACTTACTTTTCATCATTCGAGAAATCAATGGCCACCTCCAGTCCTGCAGTGATGATTGAACAAGTAGAACAATGGTTCCAAAGGAATATTATGTAGAGCTGCCAAACTTAAGTGGGTAAAATTTTGTGGAGAAATATAGGAATTATGCAATGGAAATTCTTTCAGGAAGAAGTAAAGCATCAGAAATGGGGTTTTGCCTCCTTGCCCCTCCTTTCCTCCCTTCTGACCAACCATTATAAGAATATTGAAGACCTGTAGAGGAATGGCCAGAAAAGAAACAAATTTGTTTAACATTCTCTGAACAGAATCTTTATAGAGTTTATTATATGCCAGGATTTTTTTTCCTTCACACTTGCATGGTAGTAATTTAAAAAGCATAACAACTCAGAGAATAAACTTTCAGTCACTTGGGATATTTGGACTTAGGCTTTCAGTCAATCTTAAGAATATAAAAATGCTAGTCAATATTTTGTGTTTAATAAGAATATTATCTAGTAAGTGATCATATTTTCAAAGTGAATGCCTTATAAACAAATCTTTTGAAGTATTAGAGTTGAAATACAAATGGACCATTTTAGACAATATACCTATGTAGGCATATACATGCTTTTAATATATTTTTACTTGCTTTAACTTAAGATATTGGCCCACTCTTGGCCCAGGCTGTAGTCCACAGAGAAAATGAAAGTTTCAAGAGCTATCTATTGGTATTGAAAATTAATTACAATGATGACCATAAAAAAGTCATTTGAAGATGTTTATAAGTTTTGAGACATTCTGATCTTAAAACCCATAGAAAGCATATTTGAACACTTAAAATGAATTATCGTCATATTTTTAGTATTGGCTATTGTCAGTAAAATACACCTGTAAAAATTGCCAGTTAAGCCTGTTAGTCAGCAATGTTGAAAACAAAAGTTCTCTGAAAGAAAAACACAAGTAAATAAGTAAAATAAACAATTATTTACTAAGAATGTATACTGTACCTGGCATTTAACTATGTATTATTTTCTTTTTTATTATATTTCTTTCAGTAATTTCCACGTCCCTGGCAATTGTGTGCTATTATCTCTTTTTCTACAGAGATGGGCACTAGAGAAATGATGCTAAGTTTCTGCACAAAGTCACACATTAAGCGGCGGTAGCCTGTCCCTATAGGACAGCCCTGATACCCTGTCTTCACTCTAATACTATACTATGCTCATGTAGTGAGAGAATTTCTATAATAGGTCAAGAATATAATCATTATAATCCCTACCTTATGCTCCTTCAGTGATCAAAATCTTTGGCCTATTATGCAAGGACTCTGTGTACAAGAAAGATGAAAAGCTGGACAGGAAGTGTAAAGGACCTAGAGGTTACCTTCTTTGACCCATCAATGCCAAGTGGGGATGTCGGGCTGAGCTGTCCAAGGGTTACTTGTGTACCTGAGTACAACTCTGACTTGCAGCCCTGGATATTTTCACTCCACACTGCAGCCTCCATTTTTGTTTCCCACAAAGCAAACGTCAACTGCTAATCAACTACATTCCCCACAGGGTCCTGCCTAACTGGCCATGGTAATGGTGCTTTCACCTTCTAAAGGCATCATAAAAAAATGCTACCAGAGTATAAAATAATAATATTATTATTATCATGCCATGTTGTTGTTTGTTGTTGACTTGGAATGGACCCATAGCTGACCCTCCAGCAGGTTTTTAGAGGGAGTTAATCACACTGGAAGAGACAGCTCATTCTTCTCCTGTAGAGCAGCTGGTGGATTTGAAGCATGCGCCTTCTGGATTGCAGTGCCTCTTCTTACCACTAGGCCACCAGAGCTGCCTATTATCACACCATACATATGCTACAATTTCTACTGGTTACTCTCATTTCCCTCTTTAACCTTAAAGTGCACTTAAATTGTTAAATAAAATATATTTTGAGTGAAAAAAAAGAATACAAGCATTTGAATCTTTAGATCTAAGAGTTCAGATTGAATAACTTATGAGAAGAAAGAGTCTAAAGAATGAATGTGGTGACTTGGAAAGATTGTTTTCAATTTTCCAGAGACAACATAAGAAACACTAGATATATAAGTAAATAGAATCTCAATTTTTTGCCATTATTATTATGCCAGTGCTACTTTAAAAAAAATGAAGAGGCCCCATCAATATTTGCTGTTGTTGTGAGGTGTTATAAGTATGATTCACAGGAGCCCTATGAACGACAGGCAAACCCCATTCCATCCTGTACTATCCTCACAATCACTGAAACACTTGAGCACATTGTTGCTGTGACTGTGTCAATGCACCTTGTTGAGGGCCTTCCTCTCCTTCACTGTCCCTCCACCTTTCCAAGCATGATGTCCCTCTCCAATGAATAGCCTCTCTTAACAACATTAGTATTTATCACTCTCCTATCTCTTTTGGTGTTTCTTCCTTTCTAATCGTGTGTCTCGCTTCCCATTTTCTGTTTCATTCCTATTAAGGAACTTATTAACTCTTTAACAGTTGAAAAGTTATGAAGGGTCTATAGTTCATGGATATTTGCATTTACTGGTGCATGCTTCAACCCAAGTATACTCAGGGCTCCAAAACAGTGGGATTTTGGAGCTCAACTTTGACTTGAGCTCACTAAAGCCATTGCATACCACTGCACAATGACATGGTAGAACTGTTCCTCCTTATCTTCAATGTCTGCATAAATCATTCTGTCTGTCTTAATGCCTACATTAAATTAATCTCCCCTCTACTTCTTTCTATCTTTCTTTCTCTCTCTCTCTCACACACACACTCATTCGCAAACACACTCACATACAATCTTATCCCATGTTATTTGAAGAGGCAGCCGAGATTATGTTATGCTTGTCCGACACGATTCCACTTATGTCTCTACATGGAAAACTCCTTAGGGCAGAAACTTGGTTCAGCACAATTTCATCTATTATTCAGCAATCTCTGTGTAGCTCCGGTATCTTGTAAGTGATAAATTATTATAATGAAAGAAAATCTGCTCACCAGTTTGTTGTGGGGGGGGGGAAGTGAGATAAAATTCTTCTAGCCAATATTATTCACCTTATTCACCAGCCCAAGAGATGTGAGCTCTCTCAGGCTCTCCTGGAATGAGATATTCTTGTCTACCTCTAACCCTGGTGTATGAATTATTTTGCAGCCTCTTGTTTTTCTCAGATTCTCATAATAGAGGGAGATCACCTCATAGTGAATTCGAGACCCTGTTTAGGAATTTCTGAAGAAGATTCTGAGAGTATTAGACATCTGGAGAGAGAAATCTAATCTTTCATGTCAGTAATAATGCATGTTCAGAGCCTCTGTCAGTGCAAATACAAATGAGATCGACACCTCCAACCATCAGGCCCCCGCTAATCCCTTGTGCTCTTATCCATGCCATCTTGTGCCACCAGCCCAGCTATTTGTTAAACTCTTCCTGTTTCCATCCCTTTTCTTGCTCAGCACAGTACCAAGTACATCATGAATTTATTGAAAATAAAGCAACATCTTTCAGGTTCACTCCTACTTATAAATAAAAAACAATGATGTTTTTTAAAATGTTTCATATAATTCTAATTTGCACCCTATTTCTTGGAAATATTAATAAATGAGAGTTAAAAAGTCAGAAAGGGGCTTTACATTTTTAAGAGTTTAGAAAATATTTCTTGATTTTTCTTTATTTATATGTTCACCCATTTACTCATTTATTATTTGTTCAGTATTAGCCTCCTTATAAACACAACTCTTGCATATGTGAATAAGTGCAGAATAAAGTTTACTGCATGCAACTTTGTAAATGACAATGACTAAGGATGACAGAAGAAGAATGGATGCCTTTGAGTTGTGGTGCTGGAGAAGAGTTGTGAACATATCATGGACCACCAAGAAAACAAATAGGTCTGTCTTGGAGAAGGTGAAGTTTGTCCTTGGAGGCTAGGATTTTGAAGCTCTGTCTCACGTATGTTGGGAATGTGGCCAGGAGAGACCGGTCCTTGAAGAAGACCTCATGCTCAGAAGGGTGGCGGGAGAGAGGAGGAGAGGAAGACCCCAGATGAGATGGGTTGATACAGTGACTGGGGCAATGGGGGTTGGTGTGTTGGAATTAGTGAGACTGGATCTTAGGACAGGGAAGGGCACATAGGGTCACCATGGGTTGCAGGCAACTCGATGGCACATAACAATAACTTTGTAAAACTTGTTTAGTTTTTACCATCACCTCTGTTTTATCTTTTGCTTGAGAAGAATGTTTTCCAATATGCACATTGTAGGCATGCATTTTTTATATATGATTCTCGTTTTATTGCATGCAACTTAGAAAGCCTTACCAAGAAAAAAAAAGACTGAAAGCAGTAGACATAGGGCATAAAGTTGGCCTTTTCTTTATTTATCTGTTATTTACTTATTATGTACTTATTTATCTATTATCTAACAAACATATTCTTACCACTGTGTAACATGCTTTCTTCTTGGCCACAGCATTCTTCTCTTTGTTTGCTCTGCCTTCTATAATCCTCAGTGATTGGGGCCATTTAAATCTCAGCCTCCAAAAGCTGAAGCTTTCTACCAAGTTTTATTGAAAAAGATTTTTGGCAAAGAGCTTGCTATGAACTAATGTTGTTAATTAGTTGTCAAATGGCCCAAACTTCTCTGAGTAGGCTGAACGCTAAATTGTCAGGGCTCCAGTGAATTTGTCAACATCCCCTGTGCTCCAGCACCGGGACTCTGATGGACACTTAATAATGACTTTAATGCTGCTGGAAGCATTTGCTCATCATTTTCTTGGCCCACCAGAAGACTCCTTTTCAAAATTAACAGTTAAAGCTGCTTAAGTCACTAGAGCAGGATAAAGAGAAAGTGCTGGGACATTGTTTGAAGAGCCTCAGCTATTTTGCAGCCAGTTACTTGAATTTTTAACTCATGAACAGAGATGGAGAGAAGGCTAGCATTTGAGATAGTTTAGCTCAATCCTTTCTTTGTTTCAATGGGTAAGGTGAGATCCAAGATGGTCTTTGCCTGTAACATAGCAGGTCTACTCACTCATTCATGCACTCATCCATCCATTCAACATTTACTGAGTGGCTACCATATACTCACTACCAGCCAGGGATCAGGATGTTGGAACAGAAAGCAAAGAGAAAGGGTCTTTCCCTCAGGGAGCCTGTGGTATGAGTGGGTAAATGCATTACAACACGCACACAACGGTGAGTCACGTATGATGTTGTACCTATTCTTAACAGCCCAGAGATGCTAACTGGGTGGATATAACTACATATTTGTACAGGATTTTAAAAATAAGTTGAGGATAGTTTACAAAAGTCAAGAAATAGATTCAAGAGTAGCTTGCCTACAAATATTCAATTGGCTAGAGGAGAGGGTCCCGGAGGGAGTGAGAAAGAACAAACATTAGAAAGATTTGAGACACTTGATAAGACAAGACTTTGGATAATATGACATGGTCTTTGGACTTTCCAAACATGAAATCTTTTAAGAATGTTTAAGGAACCACCACCATTGTAATTATATTTATAGTTGACAAAATAACATACAAGGTGGATCTCAATTGGGAGAACTCAGTGATAAGATGATCAGTCAACATGTTATCAAAGGATTGAAATGATAAAACGTCAGAATTTTTTCATTATTATTATTGCTGTTATCATCATTATCATTATTTTTGCCAGGGAATAGCATTCATACAGTTCTTCATAATCACAAATTATGCAGTTATCTGCATTTAGGGAGATCACAGGGGTGAGCACATCTGGAATGCAGTGGGTGAGCCTCATCCTGGGAAAACTACCTTCATGATAATGGTATTTCCTTGTTAGGTAAGGAGATTACTGGAATTCTTATCTTTGTTCCCAGTTCAATACCTTTTAACTATAGTGCTTCTCAAGTACTTGAAGGTTCTGTGACAGACTCAATGCAACTTGGTACTTGACCACTAAAGTTTTACAACTCAAGTGAGAAGATAAAATTATCCCCTGTAGGGTATTTTGAAAATATATTGGTACTGACTAAAAAATACTTTAAAATTGCTTATTGGAGATATCCTCGCATGTAAAAGCAAGCCTACATTTTGAAGTTGGTAAAGTCTATTTACAGAATTTTATATATGAATGAGACAACTTCCATGAATTTTTGCTTTATGATTTGACTGACCTTATAAGTTTCTTCTGATGTCTCCAAACATTGGTATTATATATGCACTTTCTCTGCTTTTAACTTTATATTGTTTATTTATGTAATTGTCTTACACTTGATCTTTACACTTTCTTAAGATTTCTTTGGGTGAAATTGTAAAGAATACTTTATGTGTTCCAGCAGACCTACAAAGGGCAAAGCATCTTAGGTTATTGTCTTTTATTGGCTGGCAAACTATATGTGTATTTCAGATTTTTAAAATTTATTTGTATAAAGGCAATGACATCTCATAAAATGGTAACATAATATTAACAAAACCAAATCCACTGTCACTAAGTTGATTCCAACTGATAACAATCCTATAGAACAGAGCTGAGCTTTCTCATTTGATTTACAGCAATGCTGCAAATCTTTATATAAACAAGGTGTCTCATCATCATCATCATCATCTTTTGGAGTGACTGGTAGATTTGAACCACTAGCCTTTAGCATAGTAGCCTAACACTTTATACAATCAGTCTTCCTGGGACACACACACACACACACACACACACACAAGTTATAGGTAACACTTCTGTTAATATGAATTTTATTTTTTATGCCTTCTTATTTATTCTTGAGAAAAGGGAAAAATAAACCTAAAAAATAAATAAAATATATACTTTATTTATATAATACAAAAATTTATATAAAAATATACCTGGCAAATATCTTCTTTGATGAAATCGATGAATGAGCTATTAAAGCTTATGTAAAGAAGGATTAATTTTACCACCTTGAAAATATAATTGCTTTATAGATGACTAATCACTCAAATAACAGCAGAATGTAGATGAACAAAATCCGACAGTAAGTCAAAAGTGTTACTTAACAATTGGTCATTGATACATGTCATTGAGTTGATTCTGACTCCTGGCATCCCACGTGTGTAGAGAATTGCTTCATGAGGTTCTCAGCACTATGGATTTTCAGGACCAGACTGTCAGGCCTATATAACAAATATTATACAAAGCTGTGCTATGCAAAGTACTTTAAGAAACAAAAGGCCTAGAAGTTACGACACGAGTATGAACTATGGAAACCCACACTGGACAAGCCCTCTGAGCTTTGTGCTGTGGCCCAGGAGATGGATAATGATGAAACACTAAGCTAGTGGTTACTGAAGGTAATGGAATAGACTTTTCTATTGCTGGCACTTATGGGAGACAGCAGCAGAGAACACAGAGAGTGGGGTCGTCAGCTAAAGGAACAAGATGCACTTAAGCTGGCAGAGCAGAACTGGGCAAGAGCCCCATTGGGAATTCTTGTCAATTCTTGTAATAGGAGCAGAAATGTGAAAGTTGATTCAGGGAGCACAAAGAAAATGAAATAAGGGGCAAGAAGGGAGACCAGAGACAAGTGACTTATTTCCTAAAGGGCAGAAAACTTACCCTTTATTAATTTCTAATCTTTGGCACAGATAGAGTAATCTTAGGACTAAGTGTTTGGAAGAGGTTAATGACAAACTGTTCTCAATGGCAGAGTGTTATGTTAAAGGTAAAATGAGCCATGTGCCCAGGAGCTACAAGATTCCTGGAAGCTCATTTGCACTACAGTCTACTGTAGTAAGGAATTGTGATTATATAAGCAAAGAGCATACAATAATTACACGCTATTCTGATAGTGCCTTTCTTTTGAATATTTGGAAGCTTTCACTAAAATCTTGCAAATGACTGTAATGAAATGAAAGTAAACCTTTTCAAGTGAAGCCTCTGGCTATCCATGCACACACATATAAACACACGCAGATATTCAAGCAACTGTGATAAAGAATTTTTACCATTTTTAAAGCAATTCCCTATTACCTCTTCTTGTTGAAGAGCTCACATGGAAGTAAGAAGTATGTTTAGAAATAAGTTCCATGTATGATAATTAGGGTCATAGTTCTAAGATATGTACAAATCCTTGGGGTCATATTTCTCTGTATATTTGGTACATATGAGTTCATAGCAAGTTCAAATTTAGTATCTGAGTAGATTAAGAAGTTGTCATATTTAGATCTAACCCATGAGGAGGGAGTCTACAAAAATAAAACTAGGACATTCTCTTCCAACCAAATGATTCATGGCTGTGGAATCAGGACTGACTCATAGTTGACCTTCCACTGGGTTTTCAAGCCAGTAAATTACACAGGTGGACTGCCTATCTTTCTCCCTTGGAGTTGCTGGTAGATTCAAAGCCTTCGTATTTGTAGCACAACTTCCTATGAACTACAAAAACAGAGCTCCTGTAGAAAAGTTCTCTTAGAAAAGACAAATCCACTGTGTAACAAGTGCATAGCAGTTAATGTAGGGGATTGGCTTTCTAAAGAGTTTGTAGAAGGTGGACCGTTGAGAGTCAAGTGGGTTCAGAATTCATACATCACAGCTAGGACCCTCAAAAGAGTCAAAACTGGTAACTCTGGAAGGGATCCACAGAAAGCAGGTAATAGGCTTATTTATGAATTAGACACCACGATCTGCAGATGGAAGCAACATGACATGCATGTCAAACAGTGACCTCTTTCAGATTGCTATCCATGTAAGATTATCGAGGAAGAACAAGAATAGCTCACATTATAATAAGTTCAGTGCTTATTTATTGTACTGAATAAAACCATAGTGTATGCAATCCACTTAAGGGCAGACTTTGAAAGAATTTATGTTGGATATGTAGGAACTAAATGAAGGGAAAGTAGCCACTATCTTGCCGAGTGGATGTCCATGCTTTCAATGTTGATACTTCATTTCTTGGCTTAACTGTGTCCTTAGGTTCTTTCTACTTATCATTTCTTACATTTGTTATTGTTGTGCACCATAGAGTCAGAACCAACCCCTGGCTGACTTTCTGCACAGGAGAAGATTGCACAGCCTTCTCCCGAGGAGCATCTGGTGGCCATGAATTGTGAGCCTTAGGGATTGCACCATAGCTTCTTGCCACTAGGTCATCAGAGCTAGCCCCTACATTTATTTTAGTTATGTTATAACTTTAGCTATTCAAAAGAAAGTTTCAGAGTCTGTTTTAAAATCTGTTTAGGTATTTTCTTTATTTATTGCATTTTTAAAATGAATTTTAATGAAAGTTTACAGAGACTTTGGATTTCCATTCATTCATTGTTGCATTTTTCTCCCAGCCCAACCTCCCCCCGCCACCCACCCCAGTTCGTTCTTCTCTTTAAAAAGTAAAAGAAAAATTCTTTCATTGTTTTACAATCGCTCCCCTCAAAGTCCACTCCACTATGCCACCTTTGTTCTGGACTCCTATCATGACAATAATATCTAATAATATACTCCTTTTACACAGTTCTCTCCCTCTTCTGTTTCAATGCAGTATACATAATACTTTCATCTTTCTCAGTCCCCCCCCAACCCCGATGTCAGTCCCATTTTACAGCAGTGGCACTCTGTAGTATTTGTCCTTTTGTGACTGAGATATTTCACTCAGCATAATGTCCTCCAGGCTCACTCATTTTGAATAATATTACATGAGTTCCTTGTTTTTCATTGCAGTGTACTATTCCATTGTGTGAATATACCACAGCTTCTCTAGCCATTCTTTCGTTGATGGGCACTTGGGTTGTTTCCAGCTCTTTGCTATTGTGAACAAAGCAGCAATAAACATGGGTGTGCATATATCTGCTTGGGTGGCAGCTATGGTTTCGTTGGGGTATATTGAACTTTTATTTCCTTTTTGCAAGATGTGCTCAAGGTCTTCCATTAATGTGTCTGGTCGTGGCCAACTCAAGGAGACAAAGTAAAGTATTACGGTGAGATATTTCAAGACCTGGGGTTATAAAGCCAAAGGAAATAGTATTCACAGTGTTACTGAAGCTGAAAGAATTGGGGATGGGTGGGAATAAAAACTAGCTGTACTGAAGCTCTCTAGAGATAAAATACTAGACAATATAAGAAGTATCAGAAGAAGATGGAAGAAAGACACAATTATAACAAAAGGAATTGAGTTACAATTGCTTCAGGAAATAGTATAAGATCAAGAACAAATGGTACTAAGATAACAAGTCCAATTCACTGAAAATACTGGGGAAATGAAAGTGCTGGGGCTTGAAAGAACACCAGTTGAGATTTTTCAACCAAAAAAAAAGTCATGCACTAACTTGATAATGTAAAAAATATTTGAAGATAGCCATCTGGCTAGCTGACAGGAAGAGACCATATTTATGCTCAATGCAAAGAAAATGATTTAATAGAAATTGGAAATTATCTATTAATATCACAAGCAAATCAATTTTTGCTGAAGATAAATAAAAAAATGGTTGCAGTAGTATATCAACAGGAACCTGCAATGAATTCAAGTTGAATTTAGAAGAGGATATGGAAGGAGGATATCAGATATCAGATAAATCTTGTCTGAGAGCAGAAAATACCAGAAAGATGTTCACTTGTGTTTTATTGACTGTGTGATGGATTTTATTGTATTGTGTTTTTATGTGCCGTCGAGTAGCTTGCGACTCATAGCGACCTTATGTACGACAGCCCTAAGCTCTGCTCTGTCCTGTGCCAATTGCACTGTCTCCAACACACCCATTCCGATTACCCTAGTCTCTGAATCAATCCACCTCATAGGGGGCCTTGCCCTTCTGCGCTGTCCCTCCACCCTACCAAGCATGATGTCCCTCTCCAAGGACCTGTCCCTCCTTGCAACATGTCCAAAGTATGTTAGACGGAGCCTTAGAATCCTTGCCTCCAAGGAGCAGCCTGGTTTGACCCTTTCCAGGATGAATCTGTTTGTTTTCCTAGCAGTCCATGGTACCCTCAATACTCTTCTCCAGCACCACAGCTCAAAGGTATCAATTCTCCTTCTATCCTCCTTAGTCACTGTCCAACTCTCTGATGCATAACAAGTGATAGCAAAGACCATGGCCTGTATCAGAGGCACCTTAGTCTCCAAAGAGACACTATTGTTCTTCAGTACTTTGGAGAGGTCCCTAACAGCAAACTTTCCCATGGCAATATGTCTTCTAATTTCCTGGCTGCTGGTGCCGAGAGTGTTGACTGTGGAGCCAAGCAAAGTGAAGCTGTGATCATAATAAATTATGGGTAACACTGTGAGAAATAGGAATTGAAGAACATTTAATTTTGCTGATGTGTAACTTAAACACAGACAAAATAGAAATTTCTAGGACAGAAAAAGGGAATAATGGATATTTTAAAGTCAGAATTTTTATCATACTTATTCAAGCTCTATGCTATGTAAATACCCCCTGAAGTTATATATGAAGAAGAATGAAGAATCAAGATTGGAGAAGAACCTGTTAACAACCTTTGATACACAGATGACACAATCTTACTTTCTGAAAGTGAAGAACAATTAGAGGGCTTACTGATGAAGATCAAAAGTTATATAACCTTCATCAGGAAATATACATAAGTTTTAAAAATGCTCACAATTAGACCAACAGGAAGAATTATTCTAAGTGGAGAGAAGATTGAATTTGTCAAGTATTTCATATTACTTGGATCCGTAATCAACACCCATTGAACAAACGGTCAATAAATCAAATAATTTAGTCCATTGGGCAAACCTGTTGCACAACATGTCTTTAAAGTGCCAAAAAAGCAAGGATATCATTTGGAGAACTAAAGTATACCTCATGAAAGCCACGGTATTCTCAATCATCTCATATACATCTAAAAACAATGGACAATGAATAAGGACTATCACAGAATAAACGGCATCTTTGAATTATGATACTAGCAAAGAATAGTACATATATTATGAGCTGCTAGGAGAAGAAACATCTGCACAGTCATAATTCTCTTTTGAAGTGAATATGGCAAAACTCATTTTATAGAGAGGGACTAGTCCCTGATGCACTAAATTAGGCTTGCTAAAGTAAAAGGTCATCATACATAAGGACATGGGTTCACACATTGGCTATAGTAATGGGCTCAAACATTGCAACAGTTGTGAAGATGTTACTGGAAGTTTTGTTCTGTTGTGCAAATGGTTAAGTGTTCCACTACTAACTCGAAGATTGACAATTGAAACCCACACAGAGACGCTTTGGAAAGCAAGCCTGATAATAAGTTTTGAAATAGTCACAGCTTTGAAAATTCTGTAGAGGAGTTCTATTTTGCACATGCAGTGCCCCAAAGCGTAGGAATCATCTTGAAGCCAACTAACAACAGTAACTATCAACAATCCTTGGGTATCTAGAGCTGTAGATTCATCTTTCCTATGGTCTTCAGATGATGTCTAAACAACGCGCCACACACTCACACACCAAATTTGTCCTGGCTTGTGTCTTTCTATGCTACTTCTTGCAATGTTTATAACATACCTTGCAACAATAGGGCTTGTCAATCAAATGTACAAAATCACATCCCACAGGTAAAGGACTTAGGATTCCAAGATATGTTTTAGAAACATAAAACTCAACTCAGGACAGCTGGCAGAAGATTTTATGGCTGTTGAGAGCAGAAGACCTCTGAGTCTTAAACAGGAAAAGAATCCACTACTGCTAGAAGATTGGGCAGGTATTAGCAAAGCATTGCAGGTCCTGCACAATATGTAGAATATAAAATTTCAGGCCCATTGACAAATTTATATCCGGGATGACTGGATCCCGTTTACCTGTTTTAAAACTGCGCTATGTGACTGGACCCCATTTATCTGTTTTAAAACTGTGCAATGAGTCAAGAACAGGAAATAGGGCAAAATAACAGCATTTAGAGGGTCAAAACTGTGATCCAGATGAAAGGTAATGAGGAGTTCATGCTAGGGAGGGTACAGATGAAATTGAGAGTAACGTTATTTATGAGGCAGGATATGTAAAATTTGGTGATGCGAGGAAAATAAAGAAGGAAAATTTAAAGTCAAACTGTAGACTTTCATCTCTAGATGACAGAAGATATGATTCTACTAGATTTTAAAGACCAGGAAAGGACATCTTTGGGGAATGAAACAAAAGCTGCTGGAAATTCTAGGGGCAATCATTTCCTTCCTGGCCAGGCCCTTACCACAGCAGTGACTAAGAGAGTCCTGATATTTTTGGCTAATGATAACTTGTGCATAGCCATGGACTTGAGGCATGCAACAGTAAGGTGCCACGTTTGGGATCTGGGTCTGTAACATGATCCTGAATAACAAGAAAGAAAATCTTGAATAACAAGACAGAAAATCAAAGGAATCAATTCATCAAAGAGGATTTCTAAAATAACTCAGACATGCATTCCAGATTTAATCAATGCAATTAAGGTTACATTTAAAACAGCCCAGTAAATTGACAATACGAAAGATAGAGTTACAGCTCTAGCATATACATATATATTTTTGTCTAGGAACTGTTGTAAAAATTATCATAAAGCAGACAAATGTAAAAAAAATGAATCAAAAATTTGTTCTACTCATGAAATAGTCATAATATAGTCATGTTCCATGGCTGGCAGGTCACATGCTACAGGGCCAGGACAGAAATAGAAATTGTAGAAAATGCTTCTTCCCACAGAGAGAAGTTGTAACTTGAGGTTGTGACTGTTAGGGACTTAACTCTTGATTAGACTCTAGCTCCTAGCAACACTAACTGAGTCGGTAAAGTAGAATATCAGTAAATAAAAAGAAATTTCTCAGTGAAATAGATTGATACAATAACTGAAACAATTAACCATACCAGTTAATATGAAATGAAACTGTACCAAGTAACACTGATTCTATATGATGTCAGTCTGAAAACTAAGGTGTGCCTGATTCAGGTCATGGTCTTCTCATCTGTTACACATCAGAGAGATGGACAATGAAATAATTGTAAATAAACCAGTTGTTGTTGTTATGTGTCATCGAGTCGTTTCCGACTCATAGCGACCCTATGCACAACAGCTCTAAACCCTGCTCTATCCTGCACCAACCGCACCGCCTCTGACACACCCATCCCAATTACCCCAGTCACCGAAACAATCCATCTCATAGAGGGTCTTCCCCTCCTGCGCTGTCCCTCCACGCTCCCAAGCATGATGTCCCTCTCCAAGGACCCGTCCCTCCTGGCAACATGTCCAAAGTATGTCAGACGAAGCCCCAGAATCCTTGCCTCCAAGGAGCAGCTTGGTTTAATCCTCTCCAAGATGAATCTGTTTGTTTTCCTGGCAGTCCATGGCACATTCAGTACCCTTCTCCAGCACCACAGCTCAAAAGCATCCACTCTCCTTCTGTCCTCCCTAGTCATTATCCAACTCTCTGATGCATAACAAGCGATTGCAAATACCATGACCTGTATCAGGCGCACCTTAGTCTCCAGAGAGACACTGTTGCTCCTGAGTACCTTTGAGAGGTCCCTAACGGCAGACTTTCCCATCGCGATACGCTTTTTTATTTCCTGACTGCTGGTACCAAGAGTGTTGACTGTGGAGCCGAGCAAAGTGAAGCTGTGAACACTCTCAATCTCTTCGTCATCCATCCTGACGCTGCCAATTGGTCCAGTGGCGAGAATCTTTGTCTTCTTGACATTGAGCCTTAGTCCATACTGAAGGCTGCAGTCCTTGACCCTTCGCAGCAAGTGCATGAGGTCCTCCTCAGTTTCAGCAAGCAAGGTTGTGTCATCTGCATAACGGAGATTGTTAATCGATCTTCCACCAATCCTGATGCCACAATTCTCCTCATAGAGCCCAGCCTCTCGGATAATCTGCTCTGCATACATGTTGAAAAGGTATGGAGACAGGATGCATCCCTGGCGTACACCCTTCCCTATTTTGAACCATGCAGTGTTACCCTGCTCTGTTCTGACTACTGCCTCTTGGTCCAAGTATAGGTTTCATATTAGCACAATTAAATGTTCTGGGATTCCCATTCTTCTCAGAGTCAGCCACAGTTTGTTATGATCCACACAGTCAAATGCCTTTGCATAATCAATAAAACACAGATAGACATTCTTCTGGTATTCCCTGCTTTCAGCCAAGATCCTTCTAACATCAGCAACGATATCCCTAGTACCACGACCCCTTCTAAACCCAGCCTGGACTTCCGGTAGTTCTCTGCTGATGTGCTGTTCTAATCGTTTTTGGATGATCTTCAGTAGAATCTTGCTTGCATGTGAAATCAATGACACTGTTCTGTAGTTTCCACACTCAGTTGGGTCACCTTTCTTTGGAATGGGAACAAATATAGATCTCTTCCAGTCAGTTGGCCAAGTGGTTGTTCTCCAAATAAATCAGAGTAATATAAAAAAAGTCATTACTATAAATGCTGATGAAAAAAACTATTGGCTGTTTGGGACCTCTCCAAAGTACTGAAGAGTAATGTGGTCAGTCTGGAGACTAAGGTGTGCCTGATCCCAGCCATAGTCTTTGTAATTGCTTGCTATGCATCAGAGAGCTGGACAATGACTAGGCATGATAGAAAGAGAATTGATGTGTTTGAGCTGTGGTGCCGGAGAAGAATTTTGAATATACCATGGACTGTCAGGTAAACAGTTTTGTCCTAGAGTCAGTGAAACCAGCCTGCTCCTTGGAGGCAAGGATTCTGAGGCTTTGTCTGAAACAATTTGGGCATGTTGCAAGGAGGGACTGGTCCTTGGAGAGGGACATCATGCTTGGAAAGATGGAGGGTCAGAGAAAGAGAGGGAAATGATCAATGCAATGGATTGATACAATGAGTGGGTAATAAGGTCAGAGACAGTAAAGTTGGCACAGGATAGAGCAGGTTTCAGGGCTGTTGTACATAGGGTCCCTATGAGTTGCAAGCTACTCAAGGGCATATAACAACAACAACAATCCATGATACCGGTTAACCAAAAGCAAAAACAAGCATACGAGTCATCTCTTTTACTTATTGACTTATTTCCGGTTAGTGGGAACCAACTCATAGCTGACCCTTCCAGTGGGTTTCCAAAGCTGTAAACTGCAAGGAGAGTGTTTTGTAATCCACATTGAAGGTTGTGGGCTTTTATATTCTTCAGTGAGTGCTTTTAAGTCATCTCTACTTTATGCAATTAAACTGTGTCATTCTGTAATATATGTTGTTGAATCTTCCTACAATTCTCACACTAAATTCTTCTTTGCATAGTCCAGCTCCTAAAACGATTTCTCAGTATATAGACTGAATAGGTATGTAGAATGGATACAACCCTACTACACACCTTTTCTCATTTTAAACCATGCAGTGATCCCTTACTCAGTTCAGGTATAGTTTCCCATAAGTATAATGAATTGTCCTTGGATTTCCATTCTTCTCAATGTTAACCATAATTGGTTACAATCCACACAGTAAAATGTCTTCACATAGTCATTAAAGCACAAATAAAATATCTTTTCCGTGTTCTCTGCTATCAGCCAAGATGCACTTAATATCGGCAACAATAGCCCACTTTTCATGATCTCTTCTGAATCAAGCTTGAATTTCTGGCAGTTCTTTGTAATTGCACTACTCCAGTTTTTTTTTTTAAATAATCATCAGCATGATTTTACTTGCATGTGATATTTATAATACTATTTTATAATTTTCACACTGTTTAATCTCACCTGCATTTGGAATGGGAATAAATATGGAGTTCCTCCAGTTAGTTGACCTGGTTGCTTTCTTCCAAATTTCTTAGTATAGACTGGTTAGTAGGTCCGGAAATGCTTTTGTTTCCTGAAACACTTCAATTGATATTCCATCAATTTCTGAGGCCTTGCTTTTTTTGCTATTGTTCTCAGTGAAACTTAGACTTATTTCTTCATTGCTACTGATTTTTATGCTTCAGATGCTGCTTTCTAAAATGCTTCAGGGTCAGTAAATTCTTTTTGGTACAGTGACTCTGTACCCTCACCACTGGCCAAATAAGCAACATAATTATGGATGGCTAAAAGATTGAAGTTGTCAATTAATTCACTACAGTTGTATCCACAATCAACATAAATGATTAAACAATGAAAAGATGTGCTGCATTTGGAAGTCTACTCTCAAAGACTTCTTTAAAGTACTAAAGAACAAGGATATATGTTTAGTCTAAATCATCATATTTTCAGTTGTTTCTATGTATCTGAAAGTAGGAAGATGAAACGAAGTATCAGTGGCTTTAAATTATGGTTTTAGAGAAGACTACTGGATAAATACTTAATGGACTTCCAAAATAACAATTCTGTCTTGGAAGTACAACTTCCTTGGAGGCAAGAATGGTGATTCTACATCTCATTATTTCCAACATATTTGGGCATATTGTCATAAATTGATAGTCCTTGGAAACAGACATCATTCTGGGAAAGATAGTGGGCCAACAGAAAAGAAGACCCTCAATGAGATGGATTGACAGTGACTACAACAATGGGTATATTAAAGCAAAATGGAGAGAGAAAGGATTGAGCAGAATAGCGAAAAGTTCAGATCTGCTATTCATGGGCCTGCTACGAGTTATAGTGGATGTGACAACACCTAACAACAACCACAAGTCACATGAGATGAGGGAAGATTGACCTCCTTTCTTTCATTGATTCACTGGTGGATTCAAACCCCTTGCCTTAGAACAGTGCAACTCCCTATGGACTATACCTCCAGAGTTGACCATAATATCTTTTTCATAGACATTGCCTATTTTATAGGCAATAATAAATATAACATATTCTTCATGAAGGTCTCAAAACCAATTAAATAGTAGTGGTGATAACAGTAACATTAATAAATGAATATTGTTGCTGTGTGCCATCTAGTCAGAATTAATCCATAGCTGACTCTCTAGCAGGTTTTCAGGGATAGTAAATGGCATTAGAGGAAACTGTCCATCATTCTTCCACAGAGCAGATGGAAAACTGCAGCACAGTTAACCACTAGGCTACTAGAGTACCCATTTAAGTGATACAATGAGGGATCTCTGGTGGCTCAGTGGCAAGGAATTGTACTGCTAACATAGAAGTATGTGGTTTGAATTCACCAACTTCTCTGTAAAAGAAAGTTAATCTCCTCCCATGCAATATATTTCACCTAAAAAATCTGCTGAAGGTTCAGCTATAGGCTGGTTCTGATCGGATGGTACTCAACAACAACAACTCAGAGATAGTAGTAGCAGGGATTAACTCAGTCACCAAAAGTTATTGCTAATCCAATTTATCAGAGGATTTTGAGTGAAAAAAAAGTCTACAGTAATCACAGGAAAAATCTGATAGGTTTTCATCCAGGCACAGAGATTGACTGTTAGGAGTGGGAAACCAATTTGTTTTATTTCCTTCCTCCTGGAAACTCCTAATATAATTCTGGGTTTCGCATAGACACCCATAATGCAGCTCTGAATTTCACAAGGAGCTTCTCATAGATTTTTACATTCTAGTGAACACCTGAGCCCTGCGCATCAATGACCAAATGGAGGATGATATCACCTAACAGCCAGGTAGCTATCAATGTACAATCCTCAGAATAAAGTTCCAGGTCATGATTATGGCACAGTGCCTTAAAATCCAATTATAATATAACACTTTGTATAATTCCCCTACTATTCCTTCCATATTTTACCCTCAACAAACCCCCCCATCTCAGAATTGACAAATAACACCAATTTTGCTGTAGTAATATAATCATAAAAACTTATTTGCTTTATAACCATCTCTGTTCATGTACCTATACTCTTACATAGAAATAATCTTTTCTGTTTCTTCTGAAAATACTGCAATAGTTTATTTTAACTTCTTTTATACCAGTATGTATTTATTTAGTTTTTAATTTTGTAATCTAGTCTACCAAGTCAAAGGTGGGTGATTTTAATCTATGGCGCTCAGGCCTGGTTTTTGGTCAAACATTCTTCTAAGTGGTATAGCACGGGTCTGCCCATTTACTCTACAGAGGTAACTCGTGGTTGCTGTGATGCTAAACACTGTGACACTGATGTGTCAAATGCGATAATGGTTACCCATGTTGGACAGTGTTTGGTGGAGCTCCCCAGTTAAAACAGGCTTGGAAACGAGTGGGATTCACTTCTGAAATACCTTCCCTCTGGAAACGTAGACAATACATATTCAAGTGTTCAGGTATTTCGTTCATAGGGTCACTATGAATTGTCTGTCTATGACTTGTTGGCAGTTAACGATAACAACAACAACAATAACAATCTAATTCTACAGACTTTGAAAGTCTCTGAATTCATTGTCTAGTTCCTTCAAGTGATATTGTATTTACCTATTGTTTAAAGTCTTATTCTCCTTAAAATTCAGGGAATATAAAATCATCCCAAATAGGATTGACCACTGGATTAAAATATTTTTCATGCAGTATGCCATCCATGATGTAGATAAACCTTTCAGTCTGAGTCATTATCTTACAACTAGAAAACAAGTTTCTTGAGACCATGAACAAGTTCTGTTCTCCTTGAATTAAGCGTTGTATAGTTTTCGTGTATTATATACAACTGTTGAGTTAATGAGCAACACACAGGAAGCACAAAGATGACTGAGAGCCAGGGAGCGTTAACTCCTAAGACATCATGCTCATCCTGAAAAGCCAAATTTCCAGGAATCTTTCAAATACTTACAAGATCTTGATCAAAGTTCAGTAATACAACGCTTAGACATTACAGTTAGAAAAATAAACCTCCAAGAAAAAAAAAATGAGCCACAAACAAGGAAAAATAAATCAAAAAGGTCTCCAGTTTTTGTCAATATCCCATGATGAAGCTGAAAAAGTGGGTGTTCTTAAGGGAGTCGACTTAACCTTATAGCAAACCTTTCCTCTGAGATTGAAGTCAATTTAAGCTACTAGGAAGAGAGTTCATGAGAATCAGTGTATAATAGACCCACTGACAAAGAAAAGTCAACCCAGCTTGGAAAAAAACAAGTAGAATGACCTTAAAAGGATTTAGAAGTTTCATATTCTTGATACTCAGAGCTAGCTGTGAACCAGCCCCACTCATGCTGACACCAAACATAATAGAAATAAACACTTCACTATCTTCCTGACTTATTGTGGATCACACTTTGCTTATCCATAGAGTTTCCACTGACTGAATTTCAGAAGTAGATGTTCATGTCTTTCTCCTTGTCTGTCTTAGTCAGGAGCTCCTTTGAAGTCATCACATGGATACGCTGACAGATTGGCAGTGGCTACATATTAGATGTATTGACTGAAATGGAAAATGATAATCCTAACATTAGGCTACCAATGGAAGCAGGAGTGGCATCCACTTCCTAGACAACATGCCTCTGGAACTCTATGGATTTTGAGAAACAACCATAGTTATACAAAGGCTTCAGGTCCTTTGTTCATAGGGTCGCTATCAGTTGTGCTCAGCTCGATGACAATCAGTAACATCAATAGGCTACCAATATCTCATGCTTAGTAGTTATAGGGTTACAATATACTAATATTCCATTGTCAAATCCTGTGCAATTTCCTGCCTCTGAAAACTCACTAGAGCATCAGCTGTGAGTTGGTCCTAACTCAATGGCATATAACAACAACAACAACAACAACAACAACCCTCTATTATCATACATGAGGGAAATCTAGAAGATGTAATTACCCAACTGGTACTCTACAGAAGATGCTTTTTAGGCAATTCACATTCTTGAATGAGTAATCCATCACCTAAGGTTAGTTTTGTGCTCAGTATTTACTGAAAACTAGATTCAATCTATCTTTAATTTTACTTTAGTTTTGTTTTTCATTTTGCCTTTCATTCTCCTAAATTAGCTATTCTTCCTAACATCCCTCAAAGGTAAAAATTTCTCCCAAAGAAAGATCTTTTGATGAATGGAGGAGGGGACATGGTTATTTTTCTTCTCTTTCCCTCATTGCTTGACTTGTAGATTCACTCTCAAATGATAAATGAGGAGGTGTCCAGCCTCTTTTCTCACTGAATGTTAAGATCTATCACTCCATCTCCTGGGCTTCCTTAGAAACTACTTGCATCACAATGCATAAATGGGTGTGTGGCTCTCCTGGCTATTTCTTCAGTGAGGCACATGGATGACAGCAGTCTCCACAATAAAAAAAGAAAACAAAAACCCAGGGTGGAGCCACTGGTGGAAAGGATAGATTTTTAGAGAAATTAGTATAGTGACTGACTTGGGGTGCAAGTGGAGCAGTGTTAGGTACAAAAAGGTAGTCATGCTTTCAGCTCAGAGAGGCCCCTGGGTGTATGATGTCACACTCCATCAAAGGCTGAGAAGCAGCATTGTTCTTCAAAACTAACATCCTGAGTGCAGTTTCTTGACTGCTTTAGAATGTGTGCCTTGCCACCACTGACCAGCCCCTACCACCACCAGAGAGCTGTAAGTTTCACATTCTATATGGATTAAAGGACTGAATATTTTTCTTTGTAGAATGGACATCTATAGCATGCTAGTATAGACAAATCTGAAATTACTCTGATTAGAATAATTCCATTGTATCCGAGATTCAAAGAGACTTGTTCAATTCCAAGTGCTAAACTAAATGTTTACTCATTTCCCAACTCAAATTTTTGTCATTTACATGGTAACACACAAGTATATTCATTTTAGGGGATACAGAATAGGCATCAACATCACAACAGAAAATTTTAGGACTGTGACACATTATTATACTTTTTTCCTAATTAGATAGTAAGAAACTGAGTCCAAAAATTTCAATAGCTTGCTTAGTGGCAAAGTATAATATAAAATGGAATCTATGATTTCTATAAACTACTAACATACTGGGCTGCTAAAAAGATTGGAGATACTGATCTGCCCAAAGGAAACATGGAAGGCAGGTCTGTAGCTCTTGAAAATCGTCTGTCTAAAATCCAATGGAGCACAGTTCAACTTTGAAACACATAAACTTTTTATGAGTTGGTATCAACTCAAAGGTAATTAGATAGCTCGAATCCACCAGTCTCTCTTCATGAGAAAGATGGACATTCTCTTTCAAATGATTTATGGCTTGGGAAATCCAGCAGAGAGTCAATTATGAGTTCTAACTTGATGGCAATGAAATATGTTTGAGTGCTATAGTATGAAGTAATGAACTGACAGTCAACATTCATTTTTAATTTCTCAGCAAAACATCATTGTGTCCTCTCCTATAGAATATTGTCAACTAAAATTTTATGATCTAAGGTGTCAACAATATATATTAGTACTTTCTTCAGAGTTAGTAAATATCTTGCATTGATTTACAATTTTCCCCCTTTTGTACCACGTTATTTTAATCCCTGTGAGAATCTTTCAAAGTTGACGTGATTCTCACCGTTTACAGAAGAAGAAATTGATGTTAAACATTTAATTTACTCCTTTCTATTCTTTGTATTACAAAGTCATTCATAATATAGTCTTTAGTACTAAGGCCACAATTTTGATATCCTGTCAAAAACAACAACAACAACAAAAATAGTGTGGTGCAAGTGACAGTCTATTTTGCTATTTTGTTTGCTCTGTCATTATTTATATTTACACATTTTAATTAGAAATATTTTAAAGAAACTTAAGAGGGAAATACGGAGTTTGTGATTGGAGTCTGTAGCTAGCAACCTGAAAGCAAGTAAATTTTGAATAAAAAAGAAAATATAAAAGTATTAATTCTGCATCTCTTTGAATTCTGTGTCTATAATTTATTATTTCTGGTATCTTGATAAGTAAAATAAAATCACTAAACTTCTCTAAGACTTTGTTTATTCTCTGTGATACTGTTGTTATTATGTGCCATCAAGTTGCCTGCAACTCATAGTGACCCTATGTACAACAGTTCTGAACTCTGATTTATCCTGAGCTAACCTTACTTTTTCTGACACATCTACCCCCATTACTCCAGTCACTGAGTTAGTTAATCCATCTCATTGAGGGTCTTCCTCCCTTACGCTGTCCCTCCACCCTCTCAAGCATAAGGACCCTCTGCAAAGACTGGTCCCTCCTTGCAACATGTCCAAAGTATGTCAGACAAAGCTTCAGAATCCCTGCCTCCAAGGAACAGCCTGGTTTCACCCTCTCCAGGTTGAACCTACTTGTTCTCTTAACAGTCCATGGTATATTCAATACACTTTTCTAGCTAGCACCAAAGCTCAAAGGCATAAATTCTCCTATCATACCTAGTCATTGTCCAATTTTCTGATGTGTAGCAAGTAATTGCAAATACCATGGCCTGGATCAGGCACACCTTAGTCTCCAGACTGACATCACTGTGGCTAACTCTGAGAAGAATGGGAATCTCAGAACACTTGATTGTGCTTATGTGAAACCTATACATGGGCCAAGAGGAAATTGTTAGAACAGAGTAAGAAAACACTGCATAGCTTAAAATCAGGATGGGTGTACACCAGAGATGTGTCCTATCTTCATACCTTTTCAACCTATAAATAGAACAGATCATCAGGGAGGCTGGGCTCTATGAAGAGGAATATGGCATCAGGATTGGAGAAAGACTCATCAACAACCTGCATTATGCAGATGACCAACCCAGGACTCTGAAGTACTTGCTGCAGAAGGTCAAGGACTGCAGCCTTCAATATGGATTGGAGCTCAACATCAAGAAAACAAAGATTCTCACCACTGAGCCAATTAGCATCATTACGGACAGTGAAGAGACTGGGATTGTTAACAGCTTTAGCTTACTTGGCTCCACATCAACACTCTCTGTGATATATGAGAAATCCCTGTTCACAAACTTCACAACCTCAACATTAGACAAATTAAGACATACAAATTAACGTATTCATTATGAAAAGTGTTTCCATACTTATTGCTATAACATTCTGGTTTTGTTTTTCACAAGAGTCACAAATATTGAAAGGTAGCAATCACATTCAGAAGGATGTTTTTTAAAAAATTAACATCTTCAAAACACAGCACATAGTATTGTAAGGTGCAATATCAAGACATCACAACAATTTTTTGGCACCCTGGATCTTGCAAATGTTTAATATACTTAGCTGTTAACCAAAAGGTAGGGAGTTCAAGTTTACCCAGAACATCTCAGGAGAAAAATCTGATGCTATATTTCCACTAAGAACCCCATGGAGCACAGTTCTGCTTTGAAATACATATGGAGTCATTATTAATCTGATTCATCTTGATAGCCATGTATTTCTCATGGCTGAATCCCTAAAAGTATATGGTTCAAATCTGTCAGCTTCTCCATGACAGTATGATGGACAATCAACTTCCATGAGATTTACTGTCTCAGAAAACCTGCTGGAGGGTCAGCTATGAGTCAATTCCAACTTCAAGGTACACAACAGCAACAACAACAATTTCCAGGTTTTAGTAATTTTAAAAAATTTATTATTAATTCCAATGAAAATTTACAGAGACTATGGATTTCCATTCATTCATTGTTGCACTTTTCTCCCCTCCCAACCCTCCCCCCTAGTACACTACCCTCTTGGAAAAGTAAAAGAAAAATTCTGTCATTGTTTTACAAGCCCTCCCCCAGGTCCACTCCACTATGCAGCCTTTGCTCTGGACTCCTGTCATGACAAAAATACCTAATCACATATCCCTTTTAAACAGTTTTCTCCCTTATCTGTTTCAATGCAGTATGCATTATTGAACCCATCTTTCTCAGTCTCCCCCTTACCCCAATGTTAGTACTGTTTTACAACAGTGGCACCATTCAGTATTTGTCCTTTTGTGACTGAGATATTTCACTCGGCATAATGTCCTTCAGGGTCACCCATTTTGTATATTTCATGAGTTCCTTGTTTTTCAATGCAGCATAGTATTCCATAGTGTGCATATACCACAGCTTCTCTTGTCCATTCATTTGTTGATGGGCAACAACAACTTAGGTTGTTTCCAATTCTTGCTATTGTGAACAAGCCACAATAAACATGGGTGTGCATATATCTGCTTGGGTGGCAGTTATGGTTTCTTTAGGGTAAATTCCCAGTAGTGGAATTGCTGGGTCAAATGGTATCTCTATCTGCAACTTTTTGCGAAAGCAGTCTAATGAGGCCTCTGAAGCTCCTCAATGCAAGCTAGTCTATCAAGGAAGTGGTATTGTATTTTAAGTCTAGAGAGAACTTTTACCAAAATGAAAACAAAGCCCATAACCAGACAGAGTTCCATTGCTGTTCAGTCAGTTTTAGTCCTTCCACTGGGCTTCTTTGGCTATAAATCTTAGGGAGTAGAGAATGTCTTATCTTTTCCCTGGAGAGTGACTAGGAGATTTGAACTGCTGACCTTTCAGTTGGTACCCCAACACTTAACTCTCTTAAAGGAGCACCAAGGCTCCTTTGGTACCAAATAGTAAGGTAAAATCATTGAAACTAAGACAATCATAATCTATCCTCTAAAACTGCTTGGCATCTTTAGAAAATTAGTTTGCTTAAAACAAGTTACAGTATTTATGTTTTAGAGACTTTTTTTTCAGTTTGTTAAAATAGTTTATCTTAAATGGACTCTACAGTCTTGTTCTTTTCTTGGCTGGTCCACAGAGATAAGAACTGGGGGCTACAGGGAAGCCGTGTGTCCTCAATGCTATAATGTGATTGTTCTGCATTCCTCTTTCTTTTGGGAAAGTTTAACATCGCTAGTGAAGGCAGAAAACATTTTTGAAATACAAAACTGAGAATTCAGATAATGCTAAATTGTTTTTCTACAATACTATTCTGTGAAGTTATTCAAGAGTGTTTATCTGGTGGCCCATGTGCAGGAGGATTTTACATAAAAATTTACAGATTGAATGATTCTGTACTGTGTGTATGCGCATGAAATGATGCTTTGCCAATTACCTCCTCACCCTCTGGGCATACTGTTTACAGGAAAACAGCTATACATGTGAGTAGTTGTTTAAGGATCTGGGAGAATCGCACTATATCAAATGTTCCGGTTATCTCTTTAAAAACAAGAAATAAAAGTTCCTCTTTTTAAAAATCCCCATTCTCTTTTTTAAAATCCTCTCCACTGCTAGTGGAATCACTTATTTGTATGTATATTTGTGCACAGGGAGCTGAGCTCTGGTGACTTAGCAGTAAGGAGTTGCATTGCCAATCCAAAGACACTTGGTTCAAGTCCACCGGCCACTCTAATGGAGAAAAAAGGATGATATCCTCCCCTGTGACTTCCTGCCTCTGAAAACTCACTGGAGGGAGAGTTATGAGTTGGTTCTGACTTGGCAGTACACAACAGCAACTACAAATGTTTGTACACACACACACACACACACACACACACACACACACATATTGACCTTAACTGCTTGGACCACTCAAGGTTGTAGATACACCTAGATACAGAGATGGAGACAGAGAGAGCACGCACACATTCTGGTGACTTAGTGGATAAGGACTTGCCCTGCCAACACACACACACACACACACACACACACACACACCCCACCCAAAGCAGTTTGAATCTGATAGATACTCCATAGGAGAAAGATGGACAATCTCCTTCCGTATAATTTACTGTCTCTGAAACCCACTGGAGGGTCAGCTATGAGATGGTTCTAACTTGACAACACATAACAAAATCAACTCTCTCTCTACACACACACACACACACACACACACACACACACGTACGTGTACACACACATACATATATATGTACTCACCAAGTTGTGCCACAAAATCTAAAGGACAACAATCTGGCTAAATGACTAGAAGAGATCTATATTTGTTCCCATTCGAAAGAAAGGTGACACGGCATTGTGCAGGAATTCTCAGACAATATCACTAATACCGCATACAAGCAAGATTCTGCTAAAAATGATCCAAAAACTATTGGAATAGCATAACAGACAGAAAAGGCTGTGGCACTAGGGACATTTTAGCTGATGTTAGATGGATCTTGGCTGAAAGCAGACAGCACCAGAGGAAAGTCTATCCATGTTTCATTGACTATGCAAAGGCATTTGACTGTGTGGGTCACAACAGACTGTGGTTGACTCTGAGGAGAATGAGAATCTAGAACACTTGATTGTGCTTATGCGAAACCTATACTTGGACCAAGAACCAGTCATCAGAACAAAGCAAGGAAACACTGCATGGTTCAAAATCAGAAAAGGTGTATGCGAGGGATATGTTCTATCTCCATACCTTTTCAATCTATGTGCAGAGCAGATCATCAGGGAGGCTGGGCTCTTTGAGGAGTAATGAGGTATCAGGATTGGAGGAAGACTCATCAACAATTTAAGTTATGCAGATGACACAACCCTGCTTGCTGAAACTGAGGAAGACCTGCAGGGCTTGCTGCAGAAGGTCAAGAAGGACTGTAGCCTTCAATATGGATTGAAACTCAACATCAAGAAAACAGATTCTCACCACTAGGCCAATTTTCAACATCATGATAGAAGGTGAAGAAATTGAGATGTTAACAGCTTTAGTTTGCTTGGCTCCACAATCAACTCTCTTGGTACCAGCAGCCAGGAAATAAAATATGAATTGCATTGGGAAAATCTGCAGTCAGGGACCTCTCCAGAGAACTAAGCAGCAATTACATCAACCTAAGATGTCAGATAAGGGGCAACTTATTCAGGCCATGGTCTTCACAATTACTTGCTATGTGTCAGAAAGCTGGACAAAGCTAGGGATGACAGAGGGGAAATTGATGCCTTTGAGCTGTGGTGTTGGAGAAGAGTATGGAATATATCATGGACTTCCAGGAGAACAAACAGGTTTGTCCTGGGAGAAGGTTAAACCAGGCTGCTCCTCGGAGGCAAGGATTCTGAAGCTTTGTCTGACAAACTTTGGACATGCTGCAATGAGGGACCAGTTCTTGGCAGGCTGGGGGACAGCATAGGAGAGGGAGACTCTTGATGAGATCGATTGATTCCGTGACTGGAGTAATGGAAGTAGGTGTGTCAGAGACACCAAGGTTGGTGCAGGATAGAGCAGGGTTCAGAGATATTGTATATAGGGTCACTATGAATTACAAAAGACTCGACGGCACATAACAACAACATATCCACACACAAATAAATATATTAACCATTGTTGTTTGTGTCATCAGTCTACTAAGATTCATAACAACCCTATGAACAACAGATGTGAGCCTTCTCCTATCCTGTGCCATCTTCATGAAGTATAAACAGTATGCCCAGAGGGTGAAGGGGTAAGGCAATGAACAGCTTCTAGCAATTAATAAGAACAAAAAGTTCAATTGCAACCTTTGTACTCAAGTAGAAATTGTTTTTATTACACTTTCTCATTCTTTCAGGTATGTTTTCCTCTGCATGATATGCTAAATAAACTTTAATTTTATTGTATCAACCTATATTTTGCCTCTAAGAAAATTCAGATCAAGGAGGCCGGTAACAATCTGTTCATTTCAAGGTCAAGACACACTCTAAGCAAACAGCCATAGATTGCGGCTAATAAAGGTATTCCTTTACCAGTCACCTTTAGCTTTACAAACAATTCCTATTTTAAGTTAACTACAAGAGAGTTTAGGTACCATGCATGTCAAAAAAACAAAAAGAGTGGCTGGCATGTCAAAAAAGCAAAAAGAGTGGCTGCTGTATTGACTTTTCAGAGAAAGCGTTCATGAAAAGAAGCTTAAGATAGATGTCCCCAATGCTGTGATCCCTAAGGCATGTGGTTCGAATCCACCAGCTGCACCACAGGAGAAAAATGGGCAATCTCTTCCTGTGCAAATATCTATCTGCCTTTGAAAACTTGCTAGAGGGTCAGCTATATGTCGGTTCTAACTCGATAGTATACAGCAACAACGATTCATAGAGACGGGTCTCATGCTTGGAAAGGTGGGTCAGTCTAGGAGAGGAAGACTTTCAATGAGATGAATTGACATAGTGATGTCAGTCAGCAATGGGTCAAGTGTGACAGAGATGATGAGGGTGGCACACAACAGGGCTGGGTTCAGATCTGTTGTTCTAGAGTTCTGCTGTTGAAAACTTCAGCAAGCAGATTCCATCTTGAATATGAGCTGTGTCTGCCCCTAGATTTGCATAATATCTCCTTTATTAAGAAAATCTAGCCTTTCCCTCTGAAGAATACTAAATAAACACAATCTCTTTCTTATGTCATTCACCTAACCTAACTTCCTCAAAACTTTTATCTTTTTTTAATTTTTTTTTTTTTTGAGACAGCGGTTTTCAAAGGACTAGCTTATATCTTGTTTTATTTGAAGCAAGTAAAAACAGTTTTCTCGTTCACATGTCTGTTGTAAGTATTGCTGTTGTTTGGTACTGTAGAGTTGGAACTGACTCATAGTTGACCCTCTGGTGGTTTTTTAGAAGCAGCTAATCACACAGTAGGAGAATGTCCATCCTTCTCCTGTGGAGCAGCTGGTGGCCTCGAACCACGTTCCTTCAGGATTGTAGCCCAGCTCCTTGCCACTAGATCACCAGAGCTCCCTGTTTTAAGTATTAGTTACTAGAAAGAAATATCAAGGGCTATTTGAGCCCAGTTAGGATCCCATAAATAATACATCGTCTGTGGTTTATAAATTCTTTTTTTTTTTTTTTTTGGTTCTAGATTTAAAAAGCATCCAAGTACTTCTAACAATAAATTTCGTTAGAAAATTTGTTTGTTTCAATTTTAAATGTTATGAATTCCTCTTAATACTTCCACTGTGGTATGCTTTAAAATAATATTTTTTATCTGACCATTCTGCTATGTCACCAGTATTGTAACTAAAGCTCAGAAGATTAAGAAGGGCAAAATATCATGATAAGAAAATACTAAAGGCATATTTTTCTATTCACTTATTTTTCTTTTTGCAATTACACAACAGATTCATTTGTAAAATGGATTATACTAATAAATGGTATGTACATTTTCCTTTTGGGAAAATAACTTGGATATGATAGAAACCTCATCTCTATAAAATCAGGATGAACCAAATGTTTCGAAACAGATTGCCTGGTCGTTGGTTTTTTGTTTTGTTTTTTTGCTCTTCAAATTCTTTCTGTCATCCTCTTTGGCAAATCTAGCTTTGTCTCTGTGACCTGACAAGACCCCATGTGTCTCATTTCTATCAGTGAATGATTTAGACAGAATCTCCAGAGGTTTGCTGGTCACTAATTTAATCAGGTTTTTTTGATTACATGCAGTTCCTTTTTAATTATGTCATTGTCCCTTATATTAGAGATATTGCCCAGGAAGCAATGTGGTCCAGAATGTCACCTGGTTGTCCTTTCTTCTGATTAAATCTCTAAAATGTTCTTGAATGAAGTGAAAAATCCCCTCTCAGCAGCCAACTTGCTCTGAAAACTCCAGGGTAACCACTGCCAATGGATAGGCTGACTCTCAATGAGTAACAGTTTAAATAAGTTTGTGGACAGCTTTTGCTGATGAAGACTACTCTTCAGTTTGCATTAATATGCGCTGTTGGTTTTGTTTTTTGTTGTTGTTATGTGCCATTGAGTCACTTGCAATTCATGGTGACCCTATGTACAACAGCTCTGAACTCTGCTCTATCCTGATCCAACCTCACTCTCTCTGACACACCTACCCCCATTACCCCAGTCACTGAGTCTATCTATCTCACTGAGGGTCTTCCTCTCCTGTGCTTTCCCGCCACCCTTCCAAGCATGATAGCTCTCTCTAACTACTGGTCCCTCCTTGCATATCAGCCAGACCTTCAGAATCCTTCCCTCCAAGGAGCAGACTGCTTTCACCTCTCCAGGACGAACCTGTTTGTTCTCCTAGCCCTCCATGGTATATTCAATATTCTTCTCCAGCGTCACAGCTTAAAGGCATCAATTTTCATTGTCTAGCTTTCTGATGCATAGCATGTAATTGTGAAGACTATGGCCTGTATCAGGTGCATCTTAGTCTCCAGACTGACCAATTGTCCTGCACTTAACATTAATCTTTAATATGGGTAGATCCCATTATGGTAAGAAAATTTTATCTGTTGTTGTAAAGTTTGTTTTCCATGTCAACCTCACATGAGTCTGAGTGTAGCTACACTATAAGAGATATTATTTCTGGTTTTCCATAGTAGATGCCAGTAGATCTGAAGTTCTTCTAGATGGATTTGAACCTCCCCCTTTAAGTTAGTTGAGCACATTCATTATCCAGAGATGTTAAAAAATATGCTTTATTTAATAAAAGTCTTGGTGGCTTTGATCATTCTATGTGTTTTCTTACTGAAAAGATTATAATTTCCCCATTTGATACGTTTGATTCCTTGTTAAATACTAGTGTGTGATTTCTGGGCTCTTAATTCTATTCTGTTGGTCTATTTGTCATTGCATCAATACTGTGCTGTTTTGATGACTACAATGTAATAATAGGTCTTGAAACAAGGCAATGATGTGCCTCCTTCTTCACTTTTTGTTTTTCAGAAGAGCATTGCTTCTTCAATAACAGCTACACAGCTTGCAAACACTTATCATTTGTGGAGCCAAGAGATTTCTGATGTTTAAAGAAGGTTGTTACCTTTGCAAAGATTGGAATTGCTGCTCTTCAGCCCTTATCAATAACAAGAACAGATGAAGCCTGGCACTTTTATAAACTGACAGAGAACATGACTTTATAAGCAAATTAGAGGGCTATTAAAGGAAATAGCAGACCATTGTTTGTAAATTATTGCCCAAAGTCAATTATTCAGATACAATACAGTATTGATTTTCATGACAAATTGTACAGTGTGGGTCAATTGCAAGGCAGTTTTGGTGTTTAAACATTCAAAGAAATTAATAGTCATGATGTTAGGCCAACCAATCTGTTAGTGATTTAGTTAGAAAGCTTTGCATTTTCAATATTTTTATTCACTTGGAAATGATCACTAATGTTAGATTTTTTTCCTCTGCTGGTTCTTCCTTTGTTTTTTCTTCTTTTCTTGCACCCTATGTCTGGATGATCATCTTTCTGTTCCACAGAGGGTATTTATAGCTATGATTCTCAATGGGAGGTCCCAGGACCAGCAGCACTGGCACCAGCTGGGAACTTTGAACCTCCTATCTTCTGGATCCATGAAATTTGATCTCTTGAGTGTGAGCCTAGAAGCTGCTCATGTGCTTCTGATGCAGTCAAGCCTGAGGTGGCCACCCCAACATCGGCGCCTTGGCAGGACCTGGAAGGTGGCTTCACACCACAAGGCCTGTGAAAGGCATGCTTACATGACCAGCATGAACAGAAAGTAAGATTTGGAAACTTGGAGCACTGGTGGCCTCATGGCAAGAAGCTGTGCTGCAATATCAGATGTACACGCTTCAAATCTACTAGCTGCTTTGTGGGAGATGGATGATCTCCTCCCATGCAATTAACCGTCTCTTGAAAACCCACTGGAGGGTCAGCTATGGGTGAGCTAAGACTCAACGGCATACAACAAGAGCAAATGAAGATTTTTAGACAGAAGACTGAGTCACTTAATTGCTCCTTTGAAGCAGTCAGAGAACAGGAAGCTCTGAGTACTAGCACACATCTGCTGGTGCCTCTTTGCAGTGCTTTTACCTGCAGAATCTTAAATGGCAATTTCCTAGAAACTCTGGTTGTCTAGTTTCGTGGTTTCACCATCAACCCAAAGGCACATGGTTTGAATCTGACAGCTGCTCTGAAGGAGAAAAATGGGCAATCTTCTTCCGAACAACTTATTGCCTCTGAAAATCTACTGGAGGGTCAGCTATAAGTCAGTTCCAACTCAATAGTACATAACAATAACTGCAAAACCTGGCTTAAGCCTGGAAAAGAAGACTAGGGCACAGGACAAGACAAGTTTTCAGTCTGTTATTCTCAGTCACTGGGAGTTGTAGTTGACTTGATGGCACCTAACAACAATAGCAACAACAGATGCTTTCTTTCTGATTTGCATTAGCTCCTGCAATGGGAAAGAAAATAAATAATGCTTCGATTTCTCTATGATGACAACCAAGGGATTATACACACCATGTGATTTCTCAGCCATGGAGCCTTTTCTACCTTATAACTGGGTAGTCTCAAAGACATTGCTAGATAATATGTGGTAGGAAGAACATGGCTTCTGGCTTCATGTTCCTAGGAAACAATTGAAGTTCTCTCTGCTCCACTATCCTCAAGGCAACCCCTTGATATCTGAGGAGAAACAGGGTTTACAACAGACTCCGTAGCTAGCTGCCTTGAGTCAGTCCACATTTCAGACGACCCAGTGTTCAGCCCACGCCAAATTAGGATAAAGATTGGACCGTTGTAATCCATGGGGTTTGCACTGACTGATTTTCAAAAGTAGATTTCCAGGCTTTTAGTCTACTCTGTATTGAAGCTCATCTACGGATATATAAGCCTTCACTGACAGACATGTGGTAGCTGTACAAGAGATGCATTGGCCAGAAAACTAACTCAAGTCTGAAATCTATCGTGGACTCACAGATGTCTCCTGCTCTAAAGGGTAAGCATTGTTGATGTTATGTGCTGCCTCATCAGAACCATCTCACAGTTGAACTTCCAGCAGTTTTTTTTTAGAGGCTGTAAACAGCATAGAAGGAGACTCGGCATGTTTCTCCTGTGTAGATGCTGGTGGATTTGAACTGCACAGTTCTGGGTTGACAGTGCAGTTCCTTACCACTAGGACAGCAGAGCTCCCTAAATAAGCCACAGACATCTTTAATGATAAAGCATGACTTGAAAACTCCAAAGAATGCTAGAATCTATCAAATCTCCTGAACACAATAATATGCAGTAATAATATACTATAAACCAATTAACACCTGAGGTTCTAATACGGTAACAACAGGGAGTTAAATCCACAAGTATTTCTTGAAAACTGACCTAGTTATTGTAGGGACACTAGATGAAGTACAAACAATAGCCTCTGCCATCAAATAATTTAGAATCTTGACAAGATAGATGTAAATAAAACCTGATTCCAAACAGTATAAAAATAAATAGTAAAGTAGAGAGTGGGAAGTCTATAGGATATTAAAGGAGAAATATTTTGAGAGAACCTTTTGTACTTGCACTGCAGCTTATTTCATATATTTATGCTAACCTGGTCCCCCAGTCCCAGAGCTAATGAAGAGTCCGCTTGCCTGTGCTCATGCTTAACCATTTGTCCAAGAAAATTTAAATTGTAATCATCAGCAGGAAATATTGAATGTGCCCTGCATAAAAGTACCCGTTCACAACATCTTCAGTAATCACTGACAGAAGAGAGAGAGAGAAAGGCAGTGAGGGAGAGGAGAAGGGAGGATGCAGAGAAACCCCTCAGCTCTGCCACATTTCTAAGTGTTTTAATTTAAGCCCTGTTAAGCAGTGTGGGCTGCGCCTAATAATTTGATCATATCATTACATATAACTTCCAAATCTCCATGCAGGGGCTCAGCTTGCTGCCCCTGTCAATTGTCCAGGTGTGCATGGATGATACTGAAGGTGAGAAGGAAGACAGGAAAAAAAAAACCAACAAAAGCAACCCAACGCACCCCAGCAAACTGTAAATGAAAATTAAGTGCTTTAGGAGCCTCGAGGAAAGATGCAGGGTAGACGATGGGTATCAACAATCTCTGATTGCAGTCAAGCCTGACCCTGCTTCCCCTAGAAGCGCTGTGCGGATTTGTTCAGGTCACCAGTGGGATGAAAATGAGCCTCTGTGCTGCTTCTTCACACATCCGGATTTAATAGACTTTCTTCCACTGATAAAAGACCACTAATGAGTTCATTTTCAAGCTATTAAATTGGCTATAATAGCTAGTTCCACTGATGATTGCGCGGAGACCTGCTGGTCACAGTGGGTTTTGTCTCCTTGGGTTAACTGTTTGCTGCCCTGGTGTTGTGATATAAACAACATAGTGAAACAGTCTACGGGAATGAGAAGAGGCTGAATGGCCCCCACCTCCACCCAGGCTCTCTGCTTCCTCTCTTAGCTTTACACTCTCCAGTCTGAGAACCATAGAAGAGAACTTAATATTCCTCAGGGCAGTGACAGCTCAAATGGTAGAATTCTCACCTTCCTTGAGGGAGACCCATGTTCAATTCTTGGTCATCATGTCTCATAGGCAGCTACTGTCCATTTGTCAGTAGAGCTTTTTGTATTTACTTGATACTGAACAGCTTTCAGCACTGACTGTAGACTAAGACAGATTGGGAAGAAAAGACTTAGATTTACCTCCAAAAACCATTTGAAAAAATGTTCAATAGACTACAGTGTACAACCAGTCATAGGCACGACTCAGGACCAGGAAGCTTTTCAGTTCTTTTGTACCTGGGAGTTACCATGACTTAGGTAATGACTCAAAGGCAGCCAACAACAACAACAATAACAACAACAAACTTCTCATTTCTCTTACACTAGCAGAATTGCTTAAGTATTTAATTTCTAATTAGAAATATTGTCTCAATTTGGGGTTCTAGCTTGCTACTGGTGCACAAACTTGAATTAACTTTGCCATCGAATTGGTTGAAACTCAGTCTGTAATGGGAGGAGACTGCTCACTCATCTTCATCTCGGAAGCCAATGGTAAATTCAAACCACTACAGCCATACAGCCTGTCAGCAGCTCAGCTTTCTATAGACAACACCATCAGAGCTGGTGCACAAAGGATGATATAAATCATGTTTATCATGATGAGACTACCTAACCTCTTAAACAGCTCCTTAGAAAAAGGTAAGTCTATGGGATTTGGTCCGCAATCCTCAAGGAAATAGTGTCAAAAAGAGAGATTTCCAGAGATGCTGGGTGGCAAAGACAGTTGAGGTGCTTGATAGTTAGCAGAAAAGTTGGAGCTTCAAACCCACCCAGAGTTAGTTAGGAAGAAAGGTTTGAAAATGTACTTCTAAAAATTCAGCTATTTAGAAGAAAACCCCTGTATAGTGTAGTTCTCCTCAAGGTGGTGGGGTACACAAAAGGAAACCTCTTTTGGATATGTTCCCTAAAACTGACTTACAAAAGCACATGGCTTTAGCCACTAATGGGTAAGGAGATTATGAGTTTGGGACTTGTTTGTAGCTGTGATGAGCTTTTACACCATGTGCCCATTACAATTCATACAATTAGCAAGGAGCCTCTCTAGGTGTCTGGCTTAAACACACTTCCTCAGAGTTTAAAGGCAGGTAATTACTAGTGGGGCCATTCAGCAGCCCTGGTTCTGCCCTTATCATTATTATTTCAGTAGGGCGCTGCAGATCAATCCATGATGCTTCCATTTACTATATTTTTTATGTTAGCTGTTTAGGCAAAGGTACGCAGAGACCTTCAAGCATGGGTAACCACAAGGTGAAATGGATTGCAGAATATTTTTTTATCATTATTACTGCCTGTTTGCCTTAAGATTGTTTGATTATGAGGTGTCCAACAGGTCAGAGACATTAAAATACATAGTGATCAACTGATATTAAACTGTACACCGATCAATTGTAATGTTGTTAATGTGCCGTCAAGTTGCCTGCAACTCATAGTGACCCTATGAACAATAGCTCTGAAGCCTGCCCTGTCCTCAGCCAGTCTCACTCTGACACATCTACCTCCATACAACAATTAATGAATATGATCTCACCTTAAATGGAATCATGGCTACATTACTTAATAACTCTTGGTCACCTCACAAAAATAGGACTATTTTGTCTGTGGATGATGAAGAGTTGGGGGAGAACATTTTCTTTCTCACCAATGTCATGGGTGACCCTCTGAGGTAGAGTCAATGAATATCTTGACCTCACCTTGGTGGAGCCAGACACTATTGACTCAGATCCATAACTCTCCATCCCCCTAAAAAAAAGCCAAGCAAACAAAAGAATCCCTTCACTTCTGTCAAGTGTATCCCAACTTAGTGATTTTTCCATCAGGTGTACAAAGCTATGGCATAACTGGAGTGGACTATCTATCTTTCTCTCTCAGAGAAACTAGTAGATTCAAACTTCTGACCTTTTGGTGGTTGTTTTGTTGTTATGGAACTATAAATTGCCAAAGATGTCACCAAATCTCCAGAAAGGAAATCTGAAAGTTAAAAGACACTCAGGAACCTCACACTTGTAGCTGAGCACATTTCCTTCTGCCATCTAATCTAGACCAAACACAGTCAATAAATGAATGTATTCTTTTCTGCCTCCTTAAACTCCTTAGTCTCCACTAGAAAGGTTACATCTCTAAGTATATTTAAAAACACATATACACACAAAACCCACTGGCTATGCTAAGTCATCTCTGAGGAAAGCCCGAGAGTTTGGTCTTTAGGGATACTTGAGTATAGAGAGAGGTGCATAATGATAGAGTGAGACCTTGTGTCCCTTTGCCTGTCTTCTGTCTGATAACTCCCACTCTTCTTTCCAGATCCAGGTTTATATCATCTCCCTGAAGCCTGTCTAGACGTGTACTAGGTGTGACTTCTGCTTTCAGCACAATCCTGCACTTTGCATTAGTTTCTTGCAGAAGACCTAGGCCACACGCCACTATATGTTTCTCTTCTTAGAAGGGCATGAGTATCTCTAAAGCAGGGGTCCAAACTATATTGTATTCACTTCTGTTATCTACACCAAACAACGGAAGCTCTGTGGACCATAACAGTTCCAGCCACAACAGAGCATGAGGATGATACAGGGTCCCATGCTGTTGTCTGTGGAGTTCCCAGGAATTGTGAACCGACTCGATGGCACTTAGCACAAACAACAGTGTCCACCCTGAGCAATGTGTCTGACATTTAAAGGGTGTCTTTGAAAAGAAGTTAAAAGGGGTAATTTTGAATTCTCTATGTCTAGAGAGCTCTGATGGCCCTAAAGGTAAGAAACTGCTGCCATCCCGAAGGCAAGAGATTCGAATCCACCAGCAGCTCTGTTGGAGAAGGATGGTCAAGCTCCTGCTGTGGGTAAACCCACAACAGTATACAACAACATACTATATTTTTCTAGGGAAGATAAACTGGCAGAAAGAAAAGTGTGAAAACATCAATGATGTACCATATGGACAAGGACCAGTGGTAATAAGGATGAAGTTCAAGCTTCACTTTTTTGTCAGTACCTTTACTGACAAAAAAATAAAAATAAAAATAAAATAAATAAAAGACACCAGGAACCTATGGAATGCCAATTGACTTCTTTCAACTAAGAAACTCAGCAATGGATGTGGTAAACAGTTTATGCCAGGAAATTTGGAGGACAGCTTCCTAGGAGAGATACATATCTGTCACCAGGTCCAAGAAAAGTCATCCTACAGAATGTGGAAATTCTTTAACAGTATCAATATCACATTCAAGCAAGCTATTGCTGAAAAATCATCCAGAAATTACTAGAATATTGATAGGCAATGGCCAGAAAGACAGCATTCTCTTGGTACCGGCAGCCAGGCAATCAGGAGCCTCTGAAAAGTCAGCTGTGACTTGGTTCTGACTTGACTGGCATACAACAACAGTGTCATTAAAGGATAATTACAAACATGTTATTCTGTGCTGTCAAGTCAGAACTAACGCATAGCTGACCCTCTAACAGGTTTTGAGAGGCAGTTAATCACACAAGAAAAGACTGTCCATCCTTCTTCCACAGAGCTGCTGGCAGATTCGAACTTCTTGAGATTAGTCTGTAAATAAATTAATCAGACATCATGAAAGGTAGCTCTCGTAGCCTAGTGGCAAGATGCTGTGCTGCAATTCTAAATGCACATGGTTTGAATCCATCAGCTGCTCCATAGAGATGGATGGGCAATCTCCTCCCATGTGATTAACTGCCTCTGAAAACCCACTGGAGCATCAGCTATGGGTCAGTTCAATCTCTATGGTACATCATCACCACCACCACCACCACAATGAAACCATAATAAAAAATGAAGTCCTCGTGAAGGTGAGAAATTAGTTTTAGGTTTTAGTGTACTAATATGGGCTGGTTTATTACACAGGAAAGGCCTGGTTCCTGGAGGAATTTGGAGGATCTCACTTTTATTTTCTGGTGCCGAGGACAGAGATACTCTCACCATGTCTGCAGAGCCACCATCACAGCAGCCCCCAGCTTCTTCCTCCAGCTGCCATAGCCTCAGACCAGTGTCTGCCGCTGCCTCTCTTCCCTAGATGTCATGCTCTGGTCAGCTTCAGCAGGCCTCCCCCAGGGCCATCACCTAGCCCCAGGCTCTTCTGCTCCCTCTGGACCACAGGTCTGTCCAGTTAATGGACCCATGGCAAGGACACCCTACCTGGCAGACTGCAGCGATGTCCACTGGGCTGGCCCTGCCCTTCTCACCAGCATTTCAACTTGACACCTGACTCTCCAGAAGACACAGGAGTGTGTAGAGCCCACTGAATAGGAAAGGAGTAGCAAAGCCCACACCTTAAAAGCACAAGCTTAGTAAGGACCCTGAAAGTGACAAGTTCCTGGTCTTTTTCCTCCAGTCACTGAAACTCTTGGAGGACGTAGTGGTAGACTAAATAATGTCCCTTCACAAATGATTTCTACTCTATCCCTAGGCATCTGTGAACGTGACTTTATAAGGCAAAAGAGATTCTGCAGATGTGATTAAATAAGGATCTTGAGAGGGAGGATTATCCAGTATGAGTCTGTGTGTGAATATGGAGTGACATTCACTAATTCCCTTGGAGGGAGCTCTGATAGTCTACAGGGTAAGGAGTTGTGCTGACAACCCAGAGGCATGTGGTTGGAATCTACCAACTGCTGTGCTGGAGGAAGATGGGCAATCTTTACCTGCGAGATTTACAAACTGAAAACCAGCTTGAGGGTCAGCTGTGAGTCATAAATAATGAGTTGAGAACTGATTTAAGTCACCTTAGAGTCTCTGGGTGATGAAAATGGTTAATGCACTTGACTGCTAACCCAAAGATGGAAGGTTCCTCATCCAGAGTATCTTACAAGGCAGGCTTGGTGATTTACTTCCAAAATTCCAATTGCTAACAACACTTGGACCCAGAAGGGGTAGCTGTGAGTATTGACTTAACCTCAAGGCAAACTGCTTTAATTGTTCCTTAGCCTGCAACGGAAAAGCTACCCACTCATGAAGTATTTTCTTGAGTTTCTGCAGATATCCTAGATTAAGTTAAATAAGACAACAAATTAGATCATGCATCAACTAACTGTTGTTGTTGATTGCCTTCGAATTAAGCACAACTCATAGTGATTCTATGAACAAAAGGCCTGAAGCTCCTCTATAACTATAGATATTTATCATAGTTCATAGAGTTTCCAGAGGCATGTTGTTTAGGAAGTGGTTGCCACTCAAGCTTCAAAATCTGTCATAGTACTCTTTTTGTTATGTGCATTGAGTTGCCTGTGATGTATAGAGTAACCCTATGTACAGCAGCTCTGAACCCTTCTCTGTCGTGAGCCAGAGTCCCCAACTCCAACACACCAACCCCCACTGTCCCAGTTACTGTATCAATCCATCTCGTCCAGGGTCTTCCTCTCCTGTGCTGTCCCTCCACCATTCTGAGCATGATATCCATCCCCAAGAACCAATCTCTCCCGGCCATTTGCCCAAAACAAGTGAGGCGGAGCTTCAAAATCCTAGCCTCCAAGGATTTCACCCTCTCCAAAACAGACCAATTTGTTTTCTTGGCAGTCCATGATATGTTCAAGACTCTTCTCCAGCACCACAACTCAAAGGCATTGATTATTCTTCTGTCATCCTTAGTCACTGTCCAACTCTCTGAAGCATAGCAAGTAATTGAGAAGACCATGGCCTAGACTAGGCCCACCTTTGTATCTAGGCTGATGTCATTGTTCTTCAGCACTCTGGAGAGGTCTATGACAGCAGATTTTCCCAATACAATGCGTCTTTTGATTTCCTGACTGATGGTGTTAAGAGTGTTGATTTTGGAGCCCAGCAAGCTGCAATTGTGAACAACCTCAATCTCTTCTCCATCTATTATGGTGCTGCCAATTTCCCAGTAATGAGAATCTTTGTCTTTTTGATGTTGAGTTTCAATCCATATTGAAAACTACAGTCCTTGAACTTTTTTTTTTTAATTTAGGTTGTTTATTTTTCATTTCAATGAACATCTACAGAGATTTTGGGATTCCATTCATTCATTGTTGCACCCTTCTCCCCGTACAAACCCCTCCCCCCGCCCCGTTTGCTCCTCTCCTTGAAAAGCAAAAGAAAACCTCCCCCATTGCAGCAAGTGCTTCAGGTCTTTTTTCAGTGTCAGCAAGCAAGAATGTGTCATCTGCATATTTTAGGTTCTTAATGAGTCTTCCTCCAATCCTGATGCCATATTCCTCCTCATAAAGTCCTGCTTCCCGAATGATCTGTTCTGCATACAGATTGAAAAGGTATGGGGACAGAATGCATCCCTGACACACTCCTTCCTGATTTTGAACCATACAGTGTTTCCTTGCTCTGTTCTGAGGACAGCTTCTTGGTCCAAGTATAGGTTTGGTATAAGCACAAGCAAATGCTCTGAGATTCCCATTTTCCGCAAGGTTAGCCACAATTTACTGTGATCCTCACAGTCAAATGCCTTTGCATAGTCAATGAAACACAGATAGGCATTGTTCTGGTACTCTTTTCTGCCAAGATTCATCTGACATTGAAAATAATGTCCCTAGTGCCAAGACTTCTTCTAAATGAAGCTTGTATTTCTAGTAGTTCTCTGTCAATGTAGTGTTCAAGTCTTTTCTGGATAATCTTCAGCAAGATTTTGCTAGTGTGTGATATTGGTGATATTGTTAGATAATTTCCACATTCTGTCGGGTCATCTTTTTTCGGGATGAGGATAAATATGGACCTCTTTCAATCAATTCTCCAAGTAGTTGTCCTCCAGATTTCTTGCCCAGTTATATAAATCAATGCATCAGTTTGGATTTTGAAATCAGAAGCCACTCTCAATGTTTGGAGAGCTGCCTGGATGGATGTGAGCTGGCCTTGCCAGCAGTAGGATGTTGAATATCAGAATTGTGATTATTTAGTCATGTTCATTGTCATCCTAATCTTCCACTTCCTCATCTCTTCTTCACACAGGAAAAATGTTATTTTCTTTAAGCAGAGATCTAGAGAATGACTATTTCCTAGGCCTATGCAGAAGTATCCTGTTGATTTCCTAGTGCAATATCTTGCTTTTAGGTTACATTTTAAGACACATCCCTTTCCACTTTAGAGTTGAGTCTTGCTGAACACAGTGTCTTTTGTACTTAATTTTCACACATATTCAGAAAATTCTGGTGTCTTGGTGGTAAGAAACTGCACTGCCAAACTTAAGGCATATGATTCAAATCTGCCAGTTCATCTGCACAAGAGTGATGGGCATGCATTCTCCTCCTCTAGAATTTGCTGCCTCTGAAAACCCAATGGAGGATTAGTGAAGGATCTGTAACAACATTCCAGTATTTCCCGTTTCCACTCCTTATCTTTTCTCTGCCAGGAATCCTTTTTGCTTTTCATCCTATAAATTATGCTGACTTCATGAAGCCATTCCTGATCCACCAAGCCTAAAAAATCATCTCTTACCCCAGTGGTATCAATGCCTTGAAATCACATCTCTTGGCAGGAACTTTTAGTTTCTCATTTATTTTGGTGTTCCTGGTAGAAGAGAAATAAAAGTTCCAGTGAACTATAAATTTATGACAGAGAGGAAATACTATGATTTTTGGGTACTGTCAAGTCAGAACCAACTCCCAGCTGACCACCCAAGTAAGTTTTCAGAGTTAGTAAATCATGAGGGAGGAGATTGGCCATCTTTCTCCCACAGAGCAGCAGGGGATTAAAACTACGTGTCTTTTCAGTTGGCAGCACAGCTTTTTACCATTAGGCCTCCAGAGCTCTCTAGAAATTAGATAAGATCCCTGTAACAATATTTACACTAAAACAGCTTCATTTCTGATTACTGGTGGAGTGTACACATGTGTTTTTTGACATCTATTAAAAATAAAACATCAAACAGAAAGAACACCCCAAAAAGCTGATGAATTTTTACAAAATGGACTCAAAGTACGCCAAAAGTAGTTGAATTCTTTTCCCCCTCTCTTCACTGGACCTTTGGAGTGCTGCAAGTGCACAAATCACCTTCAAGTCTCAGTTGCTGCTAAAATTTGTAATGCTTGGTTCTGCTTACTCTCAGAACAAATAATTTAAGATGCTCAGACAGTGGCAGTATATTTGATCCAAAAGGGAATGCCCTCCTATTCCTTTGGAAATCTCTTGTCTAGAAGATATTCTCTCTCCAATAATTGGCTTTTCCCATCATGCAGCTTCACTAATCAAGAACCTCATCACGAGAGCTTCATCCTCTCTCCTCAACAAGTCATTCAGATGGAAGGTCTTCCCACAAATAAGAATTTTGCGTCCATAGCTACCCTTCTTTACCCTTGTAAAAAATACATCTTCATCCTTTTCCCTTCCCCTTGGAAACAAGACACTTTCCTCTGGTTGACATTCTTAAGACAGGAATATGACACATATATTAGGCTGAAGGAGAGAAGAAAAAAAAATAATTTTGCCTTTGGAGGGATTTCATCCCAGAAGTATAGGATTCATTCCAAATGACCTAGCTCAAGGTGACTTGATTTATTTTACAAGCAATGAGATTTTTGTTCCTCTCTCATCCACCCTTTCCCTTCTGAAAGAAACTCTTTTAATAGTGAGGAATGGAGAGACAAGGTCCTGGGAACACCTAGAAAGTTTAACATTACAAAAGATTAGCTTATTCAGCAGACTCACCAGAAGGAATGGCCTCCTTGCTATCTCTATGCCCTTTATCTGTTTTTGTTATATTTTGTTTCACTTCTTTGCCAAGTGATGATAATTGTCACTGCTTTTCCGTTAAGGGGGATGATTTGCCTTTTTAACCAGTTCATTACCCTTGATCAAATAAAAGGCTTTAAGCAGAACTACATCTCAGTGGACCAGGAAATCTCATTGACTGTTGGAAGTCACCTGCCAGTCCTTTCTTCATCTGAAAGCTCTACTGAAACCCTTTTGCATAATCACTGCACTCATGCCTCAACTGACAGATAAGAGATGGTTGCAGCTGAGATGCAGTGGCCAGAAATCAAACCTGTATCTCTATGGAAGGGGAGAGTTCTACTACTAAACAAGTAAGTACCCCAATGCAATATGAGAATGGCATTTCATTTCATTCCTTTTGTAAGGGTTCTCTGTGATTTGGGGCCAACTGGAGGAACTAACAATAACAGCCTATCAAAGGGTTATGTCATTTGTGGAGAGGAAATCTATGAATTCAGGTAGCATAATGATTAAGTGAACACATAGCTACTAACCAAATGTTTGGTAGCTCTGTGAGACAAAGACTTGGCAAGAAAACCTTATGTGACAATTCTACTGTATCATGTGCAATCTATATAAATGTGAATTGACTCACCAGCACCCTACAACAGCAAAGGCTTACTAAAATTCATCAGGCTTCACCTGGTAAAGTTGTAAATTGTGGTTCTCAGACTGAATCCATTTTGGCATGTGTTCTATCTTCCTATCTTACCTATTTTTTATTTCCTTAAAAAATTATACTGGTTTGCATACAAAATTCATATCCACTTTGTTTCATTCATATGCATTGTGTTTTACACATTCCTTTATTCACATTGTGTTTCATATGATCGTTCCCATGCATTATGTTTTATAAAATCAACCATCATCCATCTATGCCTATTATTACTCTGCCTTTTCAGGTCTTCAACAGATCTTTCCTTCTCTGAACCAATAATAATGTTAAATTTTTTACATGATTACATCTTGAGTCGTATGTGAAAAGTTTTGGATCGAAGCAAAGAACCACGCCAAGGTGGAAATACTTCTTAGAATTCGTTGCACATCGAGCTACTCAAGGAGAGTAGAACTGGGAATTGGGCTTTGGTGGGTTTATATGGAGTTTTAACAAGTGTGTTTTAGGGGCTTGTGAGATGAGTTTGACGTTGTAGTGGCTCATTGGTGCATAATGTTTCTGGTCTTTGGAAAAGATCCTAATATAGGATTTTCTGAGTTCTAGTTCTGGGGAATGTCCTGATAAAGGATTTTCTAAGATCTGGTTTCAGAAGAATGTCCTGACATAGAATTTCTGAGTTCTGGTTTTGGAAAATATCCTGACATAGGATTTTTGAGTTGAGCTTCAACCTCCATTTTTATTTTTAGCCCAACAGTGTGTAGTCCTCTTGCATTAAATGCTGTGCAGCTAACCTGGGTGGTCAGTAGAACAAACGCAGCAGGTGCTCCAATGGAGAAGGATGGACAGTCTTCTGTGAAGATTTACAGCCTCAGAAACAAGGAGAGTCACTAGGAGAGTTAGGATGAATCAATGGCAATTGGTTTTGTTTTGGAGTTTATCTGGCCTTGAGGAAACATTTGCAGAACTTTGAACAATTTGGCTGCAGGAGTTTGTAGCTAAAATAAATTTTGTTTTAAATTAAGGTAGTCTCTGAAGTTTGATAAAAACCACTGATAATGAGGTCTGACCAGGTTAACACTTTCATTTACTTTGAGAAGCTGGTAGTAGTAATCAATCAGAGAACATGCTGATCAAACAACTATTAACAAACCCACAGAATTTCAGAAATTTGAAAGGCTCTAATAGTAAATTCATTAGGATGTGCAAGACACAGATAAAAATAAGTTTGTTAATTCTCCCAATAGGGAGCTCTGATGGCTTAAGGGCAAGGCATTGTGCTGCCAAACTAAAAGTAAGTGGTTCATATCTACCAGCTGTTCCACAGAAGAAAGATTGACAATCTCTTTTCATGTGATTTACTGCTTCTGAAAACCCATTGGAGGGTCAGTTAACACAACAGTATTCAACAACAACAAGTATCCAATACAAATATCTTAAGAACTGAGATATGTCAGAGGAGAAACATGAAAGAAAAGAATTTATACAGTTGACCCTTAAACAATATACACGTTTAAAGAATATCAATCTCTTATGTAGTCTAAAATTTGCATATTATTTTTGGCTCCCCCAAAATCTTAACTACTGATACATTGCCCAGAAGCCTTGCCACAAATAAGAGATAAGCACATATTTTGTAAGGGGGAGTTTTATTTTGCATCTACTGGTGAACATTTCATTGTGCTAATGCGAATCCTATACTTGGACCAAGAGGCAGTCGTGAGATAGAGCAAGGAGATATGACATGGTTCAAAATCAAGAAGGGATACATCAGGGATGTATTCAGTCTCCATACCTTTTAAATCTGTATGCAGAGCAGATCATCTGAGATGCTGGGCTGCAGGAGGATGAATGTGGCTTCAG
>NW_006399823.1:3121918-3217103 GCF_000299155.1 Elephantulus edwardii
GGGGGGGGCAGGGAGAAAAGTGCAATAATGAATGAATGAACGGAAATCCAAAGTCTCTGTAAATTTTCCTAATAATAATAATAACAATAATTAAAAAAGAGATAAAAAGCGAGGTTGAGGAGTAGCTATTTTACCTGAGTAAACGTTGAAATCATTTTTGTTGTTGTTGCCCTAATGAGCAAATAAACCTTTTCTCTTTGGATTTAAAAAAGAAGAAAAAAAAAGAAGAATGTATAAATGAACCCATGCAACTCAAATTTTTCTGGACCGGATTCAAATATACATAGTAATATATTCTTAGGTGTCGTTGAGCTATGTTCTTTCTACTCACAGAAACACCCTGCGGATCACCTTACAAAATGTTCTAGGCTGTTCTCTTCATGCAAGCAGATGACCAAGGTTTTCTCTCTCTCGTAGGAGGCACCAGGTGGATTTGAATCAACAGAATTTTGGTTAGCAAACGAGCACTTAACCTCATGCCACCAGTGTCCTTACAGGAACATAGTTCTTAGACAGTACTAGAGTAAAACAAGGGTCAATCATAATTAAAATATGTATGTAGTTTGGTCTCTTTGGTTACTTAAAACACATTCAATGGAGAAGTTTTTGAAAATAAACAACAACAACATATATATATACACACACACACACACACACACATCCATATATATGTATATATATATATGTTTATATACATATATATATAAATAATAAATATATATTACTTTTCTGTAACAGAGTAAACTTTTCCCTACTCTTCTTTGTCATCACTATTTTGAGACTGAGGATTATTCATAATTTCAGAATGGCACTTGGAAGTCAGCTACAGCAACACTAGGGAGTAAACTGCTCAGAGTTTAAAGGAATTTGAATCAATCATCCGAAACAAAAATGAATTTTAATTAATGCAGTTGTGAATAATCCATTAACACTTTAAGCGTATCCAGGTTTACAGGCTGTAATCTTGTTTGTCCATGAGCTGTGATTTGACTAGCAGTTATCTTTTGGTACAGTCTTCAAAGGTGGAGTTGAATAAGATATTTTTCTTTGGAGCTGATTTCTGCTACTTTATGATTAGAACATTCTACCTCCGTGTACAAAGCTAATAACCAAGATAAAGCTGGCATCGTGCTTTGCAATACCATAGCGTTATACCTTGTGAGCAGCATGTCAGTGGTTAAACATGCTCGGGGAACACTGATATATTCAAGTAGTTTATTTCTCCAGGCTTACAAATTTGATTACTATAGAGTACAAAGCTATTAAAAATATGACCTTTCTATTTTTTTCCTACCTTGGCAAAAAGCCAGATAATAACTTTGTTTGACTTGGTTAGTATGATAGAGTGCTTATTCAGATGGAAATAAAATGACTTTTCTTTACTGAAAATTATACCTTGAAGTCTAAATGTCTGTCATCGCTGAAATACGCAGACAGAAATGTTAATTCAGGCCTGAAAGGAGCACGAGTTGTTAAAGTGAGAAATACAGTGTTTCTATGTGTTCTATAGAGGAAAATGCATATCTTTTTGTAAAAATGTCATCGACATGAAACAGTATAAGAAAAAAACCCTACTATTTCAGGCCGAGAAAAAGAAAAAGTAATTTATACTACATTATTAGGACATCAAAATGATACTTTATTGGTCTTTAAAAACAAATTAATATTGTTTTCTCCTTAAACCACTGCTTCCTCTTTGGGACTTTAAAAATAGGTAATACAAATACATTTATATCAATCAAGTAATTTTTTAAATTTTAATATTATAAAGCATATAAAAATGTATTTTATTGGTTTTCTAAATTGTAGTGGTGGTGTCTTTAGGGACTTGGACTTCTAACCTAAAGGTAGGCTTTCTCTGGTGGTTTGAATCTTCCAACAACTCCAAGGGAGAAAGATGGGTAATATTCTCCCATGCAATTTACAGCCTCCAAAACCCACTGTGGCGGGGGGGGGGGGACAGTTATCAATAGTTCCAACTAGACAGTAATGAGGTTTTTTGGCTTATTGGGTTTCCTAAACCACTGGCAATTAACCAAACCTGGGAGAAGTTGTGGATAACAAGATTTTACAGCAAGCGAAGTGATAGGATTGTCTACTCCCTATCTGGTGAGTGCTTGTTGTTTTTTAGGTGGCTTTGAGTTGTGTACAACCCACAGCGACTCTATAAAAAGATCTGCTCCTTGTCCTATCCTGTGCCATCCTCAATCTCTGAGACACTGGAGCCCATTGTTGCAGTCATTGTGTCAATCCATCTGGTTGAGCGTCTTTCTCTCCTTCACTGATCCTCTACCTGTCTAAGCATGATGTCTCTCTCCAAGGAATAGTCAGCCTCTTCTAGCTACATGTCCAAAGTATAGGAGATGAAGGTTTATCTCTTTGCCTCCAAGGAGCACTCTAGCTACACCTTCTCCATGACATATAGCTATTTTTAGTTTGGGAAGTCTATGGATTGGCACAGTTACTGGAGCAATGGTGGGGGTTAGGTGTGTCGGAATCAGTGAGATTGGCTCAAGTCCCAGCAATACAGCAGGCTTCAGAGATGCTATGTGTAGGGTTGCTATGAGTTGCAGGCAACTCGATGGCACATAACATCAACAACAATATAGGGTATTAAGTACTCATCTCTATCTGGTGGTTTAGTGGTTAGGAATTTTTCTAAGATAAAGGTATATGGTTCAAATCAGCGAGCTCCTCCATGGGAGAAAACTGGGCTGTCTCCTCTTGTGTGATTTAATACCCCTGAAAACTCACTGACTTGGCAGCTAGGGGTCAGTTCTGACTTGACAATACAAAATAACAACAAAAAACTCCCCATAGAAGCCCTGCTGGCTTACTGTGTAACACATCAGGTTGCTAAACTTCTGACCAGGGGTCAAGACTTGGAGTCACAATTGACTTGACAGCAATAAGTTAGAGGGGGTTTTGTTCAGGGTTGTTTTTTTAAATTCTTATCAGTGTTCAGTGAGAAAATGATGTCGCTCATTGTATGTTAGAAGTGAGAAAATGTAACTATTTCACAATTTCTTGGAAACATTTTAGAAAAATACTTTTGAATCTTTGGCCTCAGGCAAATATATGTATTTTAGGTTTAATAAGGGGTTTTATTGCACAAAATATAAGAGCTGTTTCTATTGAGATAGATGTGTAGCACATCACTTAAAAATACTTTTTTTCTTAATCCCTGAGACCTCAGAAACCAATTATAAAGTGGAATAGTCCTCACTGTACAGTTCAGAAGTTCTGATGATTCCCCCAAGGTGTGGCACCGTGAATGCCTGTAGCTTCTGTGCTGTGGTAGAGGGTCAGCTGATTAGGTCTTCATGCCCAGATGTGTTATCTATAGGAACAACCTTTTAAGAACAGGATGAGAGAGGGCTGATGGTGCTACAAGTCAGAGGTTATAGTCAGTCATACTGGACAAGAAAGGCCCTGACTGAGCACCCATGTGATGTGGAGACTCGAGGGGTCCCAAGAGACTCATTGGATTCTGGATAAGCTAAATCTAGGGGGCAAGTAGTCAGTGAAAAGGGTTTCAGAGTTCCTATATTATATGAAGTAAAATGCTGTAAAAATGATCACGTTCAACCGAGAAGTATAAAGAAAGAAATAATACTCTTCACCAACACTATGTACCTGTCTAAGTAGGAGCAGAAAATGGGACATAATGGTATAGGGTCACATGTTCTCTCTGAAAGGGCCCTAGAGACTGAGAATAACACAGAAGAGAAAGTAGATAGAGTCCATAGTTCAGCCCCATGTTACTTCTATAGGCCCCACCAGCAGAGAGAGTTCTTTTACTCATTGACAACTCATAGACTCACAGTTATGGTACCAACCGTGGGGTTTATTAGGGAAGCATGTCGGAGAGTGGGGGAGGCAAAGAAAACCACAATATCACCCAAAACAAGTCCACATTTTAGTCCAACAGTTCCAAGACACAACTCCTCAGTTAGCATAAGCTCTGGTTTTGATTCAGCAAACAGTTTCTCCTTCCATCGTCAAAGGTAAGAACAACAAAATCCAGCTGCAGCCAGCACAAATGCAAGAAGCCTCAGGCCACACTTTTCCACAGTTTCTCCACAGCAAAATCAGTCTCCCCACCACCAGGGTATTGCTTTTCTTACTGCCACAAACCTTGCTCGCTTCAAACCTTGCTCCTCCAAGTCTTACTGCCTGGTGTGAAAAACACTCTTTATATTGCTGCTTCATCTTTTGAAAATTAGGAAGACCATACTGATTTGCAAGACCATGTGCGTGCAGTTAAGGTAGCTGGAGACCAGAAGGGTTAACTAATGTCTAAAAAAAGCCAACTTTTAGGTTAACACCACAATACCCACAAAAATATATATGAATTATGTTCTTATGTTGTATCTCACAAATATTTCAAACAAGTTGTTATTATTATGTTAAAAAAACTAACCTTTAAAAAGTAAAGGGTTGTATTACAATGATTGATCCATATAATTCTTGATAGTGGTTTTTTTGGTTTTTTTATGCTAGGAGTGAGAAATAAAATAAGTAAATTGGAAAATTAATTAGAAGGACTCAAATGCAGATCCAATATGGCAAAAGAAATAATGAATAAAATTGAAGACAGACCAATAGAGTTTGCTCAGTTTGAAATACAGAGATGAGAAAGATAAAAGAATAGTAAGAAAAGCCTCAGAGGCCTGTAGAACAGTATCAGGAGGACCAACATGAGAGGCTTAGAAGGAGAACAAGTAAAGAATAAAGCAACAACAACAACAAAATATTAAAAGCAATGGATAAAACTGATACTTGATAAATATTATTAAACTATACATTAAAAAGTTATATATAGGGACACAATAGTATAAAAGAAGAAATATTGATATTTTAGGTGCATTAGGGAGGTCTGATAGCCTCGTGATGTGATAAATTGTACTGTAATCCTAAAGGCATGCAGTTTGAATCAACCAGCGGCTCTGCGGAAGAAGGATGGGCAATTTTCTCCTGTATCATGTACCGTTTCTGAAAACTTGCAGGAGGGTCAGCTATGGATTGATTTTAACTTTATGCCATGCAACAACACTAACATAGATGATATTATGCTCAGTTGTGCTTTATTTTGGTAATTTATTTTATTTGGTAATTTATAGTGCAGATTGTAATTCCTTGATCTGTCACTTCAAAAACAATTTTTTTAAATAGGATAAAACAATTAATTTATACAACTCATTACCTTAAGTTAGATCTCACTAATAGCTAAACCTTCCATTGAGTTTCTGAAGCTGTAAATTGCACCAGAGGAAATTGTCAATCTTTGTACTGTATAACTTAGTCTGTTTCATTCACCAGAGAAATGCATACTTTGGGTTAGCAATAAAATTATCTATGGACTAAACCACCAGAGCTCCATAAAACTTTAGGTTGTTGTTGTTGTTGTTACGTGCTGTTGAGTCACCACCTGCAGTTCATAGCAACCCTATGTACAACAGCCCTAAACCCTGCTCTATCCTGCGCCAATCTTATTGTCTCTAACACACCTACTGCAATTACCCCAGTCATGATCTAGAGAGGGTGAGACAAGGCTGCTCCTTGGAGGCAAGGATTCTGAAGCTTTATCTGACACACTTTGAACATGTTGCAAGGTGGGACCAGTCCTTGGAGAGGGACATCATGCTTGGGAGGGTGAAGGGACAGCATAAAAGAAGACTTTGTGTTAGAAAAACTGAAAAATAAGACAAATATCATGTTGAAAACAAATATAAAAATGGCAAATGTAAATTAGGTTGTATCAATAATTGCATATCTAGACTTGACTCATTGCTGACCCTGAGGAGATTTTCAGAACCTGTAAATTACCTAGAAGAAACTTCCAGTCTTTCTCCTATGGAGCAGTTGGTGAGTTCAAACCATCTGCTTCTGAGTTGGCTGTGAAATTCCTTACCCACTAGGCCACCAGGTGTTGTTATCTGCCATCGAGTAAAGTATGACTCATAGTGGCCCTATGAACAACAGACTTGAACTCTTTCCTATCTTCTGCCATTCTCATCATCTCGGATACACTTGAGTCCATTGCTACACTTACTGTCAATGTATCTAATTGAGGTCTTCCTCTCTTCTGCTGACCTTCTACCTTTTCAAGCACGACATCACATTTCCAGGAATAGCTTCTTCTGGCAACATGTCCAAAGTATGACAGACAAAGCTTTCTAATCTTCAACTCCAAGGAGCATAATGGCTACACTTTCCCCAAGACATATCTTTTTGCTCTTTTGGAAGCCCATGGACTATTCATTCCTCTTCTCCAACACCACAACTCAAAAACTATCAGAGTTCCCATGAAAAAGCTGAGTTTTAAAATTAATATGATTAAAAGAATTAAGATTATGCAAGATTCAACTAAATGCTATAAACTAGATAGTATAGATTTAAAAACAAAAATAGGTTGAGATATAGAGAGATATGTATATATATTTCTTATCTATCTACCTACCTATCTCTCCTCTCTATATAACTTAAATATCTTACTGTGTTTCATATATGTATAAAACGTTGTTGTTGTTGTTATGTGCCGTCGAGTCGTTTCCGACTCATAGCGACCCTATGCACAACAGCCCTAAACCCTGCTCTATCCTGCGCCAACCGCACCGCCTCTGACACACCCATCCAGATTACCCCAGTCACCGAATCAATCCATCTCATAGAGGGTCTTCCCCCCCTGCGTTGTCCCTCAACCCTCCCAAGCATGATGTCCCTCTCCAAGGACCCGTCCCTCCTGGCGTTAACTAAATTATTAATTGATCAAATAATCATATGGGAAATTATCAAGTATATAAAAAATGTTTTTAAAAAATAGTGCTGTCAGTGGTCTATATCTATGGATTTAACTTTCATTGACTCAACCAACCCTAGATGAAAAATATTCAAGGGAGAAAAAGTAATTAGATTTAAAATAATTTCTCAAAGTTTAAGAGGGAGCATAAATGGATATTTACATAGCACTTGAACTGGATTGAGTGGCATAAATACCCTAGAGGTGATTTAAAGCATAAAGAAAGATGTGCATAGGTTATGTATGTATATTCTATCATTTTATATAAAGGAGCCTTGAAGATGTGTAAATTTGATATGGAAGGAAACTCTGAAATCTATCTCCATGTCCACCAAGATGATTGTGCAAAATAAGATAAGCTAATTGGTAAATATTAAATACTCTATAAGCAGTTTCAGAGTACATAATATTTTCAAGTGCAAAGGGAATATTGTGCAGGACAGACAACATGTTAGACCATAAGCAAATGTCAATAAATGCAGCATCATTAACATCATGTAAAATATGTTCCTTATCACAATGGAATTAAAAATCAACAAGATAAAAGAATACAGGGAATACTTAATTATGTACACAATCAAAATTATACTTCAACATGAGTCATAGATGAAATAAAATAATAAATTAGAAAATGCTTTGAGCTGAATAAAAAAATCAAAGCATATAAAAACTGTGGAGTATAGTAAAAACACTCAAATGTAATTTTTGCCTATAAAAACCTATATCACAAAAGATAAAAAAGATTTCAATCAGTAACATAAGCTTCCAACTGAAAGACAAAACAGACAGCACACTAAAATAACCAAGATGAATTCATTAAAAATTTAGGAGATACATATTTTAAAGTACATCTTTCTGAGGTGTTAAAAAGAAGTTGACAAGTGGAAAGGCTCTCATTCCACAGCTCAGAGTTCTAAAGGTTCAGTCAAGGAAGGGCTTGTGCCAAAGATTCACCACTTCTATGCTGCCTTTAGTGATTCATTTAAATGGTGATACTTAAGCCTAGAGCAAATATCTACTGAAATGAACTTTAAGAGCAAGATGAGAGAGGGTTAATAGACTGGCCCAAAGTTAGACAGTTTCTGTTACAAAATCAGACTTCACGTGATCTTATCTCTTTGTTACTAATTGTAGAACTCCGTTTTGGATTCCCACATCTCATCTACTACCCAGAGTGCTCTTTGTTTTGGGTTTTTTTTTTTCCAATATATTTTTATTTTGTATTGATTTGTGTACAAAATTCATATGCATTGTGTTTTATTCATGTGCATTATATTTCACATATTCCTTTATTTATATTGTTTCATATGATCATTCCCATACGTTATGTTATAAAATTAATCCCCATTGATCTTTGCTCACTATTACCCCATCTTTGTGAGTCCCCACTGGATCTTTCTTAATTCTTTTACCCTTTCCCTCTACCCACCAAATTCTGAGACCCATGGTTTCCTCCTCTTCTCATCCTCAGTCCCCCACCTTTTACCATTCCCCCTGGACCTTTGTACACATCCTACTAGTCATTCTTCTATTTTCACAATAGTGCTCTTATGAAGTGTTTGTCCTTATGAGACTGAGTTAGTAAACTCAGCATAATACTCTCCAAGAGAGGAAAACATTGATAAATGACACTTTCTAAAGATTAAGTCCCTGTGTGCATCAAAAAATTTTTTCCAATAGGATGAAAGGAAAACCCACAGACCTGGGGAAAAAAAAATTCCAATAACATCTCAGGCAAGGATCTCACATAAAAAATTTGTAGAATACTACAAGGCCTCCACAAGAGAAAGACTTATAGATAACCCAATTAAAAAATGGGCAAAAGACATAGAAAGATTTTTCTCAGAGAAAGATATTCAGATGGTTAACAGACACATGAAGAAATTCTCAAAATCATTAACAATAATAACAATAAGAGAGATGCAAATAAAAACTAAAATGAGATAGCATTTCACCCTAGTAGCAGTGGCAACTTTTAACAGGAAAGCAAGCAATAATTGTTGGAGAGGATATAAAGAGATTGGAACTCTCCTATACTATTGGTGGCACTGTAAAACAGTAAGCTACTCTGGAAGGCAGTTATTTAAAAAGCTGAACATAGCAATTCCATATGATCCAGCTATTCCACTGCTAGGGATATACCCCAAAGAAAATAGAACTGAGACACAAACAGATATTTGTACAGAGATGTCCAAGGCAGCATTATTAAAAATAAAAAGATAATGGAAATAGCCCAAATATCCTTCAAGAAATTAATGGATTGAGAAACTGTGGTACATTCACACAATGGAATAGTATACAGCACTCATGAGCAATGACTTTGAAAACTACTATATAATATGAGAGCAGCTGGAGAGCATATGCTGAGTGAACTAACTCTCCTAAAGCTGGAATTTCCTTTGTGTAATGCTTATTCATTGTGAGCAATCTCTGTTCTGAACTCTTCAATCACTTGAGAACCAACTCAAAGCTGACCCTCTGTTGATTTTGCAAAGCTGTAAAGTAAATTGGAGGAGACTATCCATTTTTCTCTGTTGGAGCTAAGTGGATTTAAAACATCAGAGAAACACTGTATTTGGGTTATCAGCACAATTCTCTATAAAGTAGGCCACCAGTAAACAGTCCTTACTTTCTCTAAAGACCTTTCAACATTACTCAAGTGTATTCCAAATTGCACACGAATTGCTTACAAATAGAATAGATTAGAAGTTCCTGCAACACTTAATCCAGGTATTATATGTATTTTTCACCCTCAAGAAAACATAGTGCTGTACATAAAACATAAGCATTGTAGTGCCAATAGCTAATACTTATAGAGTATGCTAAATGAACTATGGGATTAAATCTTTAAACACCACCATTACCATTCTCATTTCAGGCATGATGCAATTGAGGTCTAGCAAGATAAAACTACGTATCCATGGTCACTCATATGTTTAAATATGAGTTCAGTATAAGACACAAAACAGCTTCCATTTTCAACCATTAAAGGCTACTTTGGAACTTAGTCCAAATTTTAGGACATAACTAGAGGCAAAACTCATTCTGTCAAGGGGTTTTCAACAAATGACACGAACCACCACACCAATCATACAAATGATCATGTTGTCTTGTCCTGGCTATCTCCAAACACAAGCCTAGTGCAGCCCCGGGACTCATGTGTTTGTATTTCCAGATCCTTCTGACATTTCTCACAGCAGCAAAGCACACATATCTGTGAAGTCTATAATCAAAAATAGAGTGAGTCTTCTCTAGGTTATGACAATTCTCCACCTCTGAAAATAACACTTGATTGATATGTTTTTAAGAGACTGACATATGTAACTCTTTATTAAAGAAATTATTAAATAACTGCTTGAAATAAAAAACCACTCATGTAATTAATAGCAATGTACCGCATGACAGTATAATTATTCATTACCAATATGCTAGGAACTAAATGACTTCTAATTTCTTCTTCAGAGTATTTAGAGGTAAAAAGTACTTTATAAGGAAATAAACTAGGACAAGATGACTTTTGTAAGAGTTTGACATTTCTCTTGACTTGCAATTTTAAAAATATCAACATTTAATTACCGATGAAGTTATAGTATATGTATTAAAGAAAAGAAGGTGACTAATTAAAAGCGTATGCACACCTCAATAAAAATACACATGTAGCCCAAATTCTAGGTTTTGTGGGCTATTTTCCCTTTTCTTTTTGTTTTAAATTTAGCTTTTATTTTTATCTGCTCAGAATTTGTAAAACATGTCTCCATGAATGATTCATAATTTATGATGATAATAAGGACCACAATCCAAAACCAAAGAGATACTGTCCTAGCTTGCTTTCTATTGCTGAAAGAGAGTCTGGTGTGAGAGTCTATGCTATGTTTAATACAGACATTGAGTCCAGACCATGCATGGGTTGAGTTCCTTGGTACATATAATTATCCTCTTTCTCCTCGCCTCAATTACTGCTTTATATTTTCACTCTAGGAAAACAGAACTCACTCTTCCAGCCACCTCTAGTTTTCTTATTAAAGCATCTTGGCTTATGTTAAGCTGTCTTCTTTGCATAGTGTTTGTTTCCTCCACTCATTTTTGTGCATTGTTGTATGGACCTGAATCCTGACTTGACTTCAGATGCAATTTCCACTTGAGGCCTGTTATCATTGGTTTACCTTGACTCTTTAGACTTAACTTCCATTTAACATGCATAGTCTTTCTCCTGCCACATGAATCTCTCTTCCCATTGTAAATTCTGTACATTTTTAAAAATTCTTTTATTATTATTAATTTCAATGAACATCTACAGACATTTTGGAATTCCATTCATTCGTTGTTGCACTTTTCCCCTCACCCACCCCACCCCCACCCTCAGTTCGCGCCTCTCTGTGACAAGCAAAAGGGGTTTTTTTAGACCATGTATAGAAAATTTTTTTAGACCATGTATAGAAAATTTGACTTATCTAAAAATCTGATCAAATTGTCTGTAGTATCTTCTTTTTAGTGTTTTGAGGCTACACCTAGGCTTTACAAAGATGTCGACTGAAGAAAGACAGGAGTAATGGGGATAGGAACTTAGATAGATGAAAGATAGATAGATAGATAGATAGATAGATAAATATACAGATAGACAGACAGATATGGAGTTATGAGAGATGTCCTACATATCCTAAATTTTCTAATTTTATACACTTTCCTGAGCAGATTCAAAAGGACTCTAGTGACCTAGTCCAGACGGCATTGCAATGCTAACCCAAAGATTGAACTTCTCTGGTGTTTCAAATCCACCAGCAGCAACACAAGAGAAAGTTGGACCATATCACCCCATGTAATTTACAGCCAAGTAAACTTAATGGAGAATATGTTATTAGTTAGTTCCATGGCTAGTTTCCCATACTTACTTTGGCTCTCTTGGTCAGCAAGCATAGTGTATGTGGTATAGTAAAAGGAAGGATTCTAATGATGGATTCCTACTGTTAATGTATCCAAAAGGACTGAATTAGACAATGTTCTGCTATGATTCATAATTTTTCCATTGGCTAATTTTCAGAAGTTGGTTTTGTTTCTAATTTTATTCTGGAATTTTCACTATGTGACCTGGTGAAATAGACCTCTGTTACCATACCACACAAGCCAACTATAGATCAAAAAACTTATAGATAGGTGGTATTCTATCTTTATCTTTGGGTCCTTTGAACCTCACTGCATTGCACTAAAAATACATAAATCATTTTTCTTTCCTTAAACTATAATCATGTAGAAAATAGCCATTCTACATTATTTTTTTACCACCCTCCTATATTCATATATTGCTTGCTTCATGGAAGATAACCATACTTGGTTAATTAATAAGAACTAGGCTTTAAATGGTAGTCTATTTTGCAGCTTTCCATTTGATGTGATGCTAACTGACTGTTTTATATAAATTAACAACAATAGTCTACTAAGGGGAGGGAAAAAAAGAGAGTTATCATAGACAACATCTAAATCATGAGACACTAATGGGTTATAGTTACAAAAGTTTATCATGCTGTGAGTTGGATTTTTAGCCAATTATACATGAAGAGTACCATTATTTATTTTTTTATTAATTTCAATGAACATTTACAGAGATTTTGGATTTTTGTAGAATGTTGTGGATTCACTTGGCACATGAAGCATGTAGTAGGGAGAGGTGGAATTAGTTAATAAAGAAGGAGCACATCTATCGAATAATCTGGAGTCTTCCCAACACTCCACCACTAACTTTGTAGAAAGACTGGTATCCTCCTTAAATCAACATGAGCCCTTTCTTCCAATTGGTTTCCAGGACTGGGAAAACCAAGAGTTAAGTGAAGGCTTTGATTTGCCATTTGGCGACCAGGCCACTCACTGCTGTTGTGGAATCTGTGGGAATGATTAGAAGCAGATTCTGCCACTGAGTCTCCAAGACACAGCCATCCCTGGAGAATACCAGTGATACGTGCATAATGGAATGAGAGGAAACACATTAAGAAATCCAATTCTCAAAGCTTTCCTTCTGCTTGTTTTTGGTATGCTTAGGGGGAAAGATACTCTTAATGCAGACATTGTAAAGGTTCAAGGGGGGGACCTCATCAGTGCTTTATGATAACTGAGTATAAATCCTGAGCGCAATGGGTAGTATCCATGATTAATTGCATTCTGTCGACATTAGACTGTGTTATTATCAGCTGCTTGCTGTTCAGCACTTGCTAGGCTGTTAATTATTGTTGTGTGGCTCTAAGGAATGTTTTCAAAACATTTTAGAATTCTGCTACGGTAATGGCACAGGGAGGAACTTAATAAGCCTCTATTCGACATAAGCAAGACAAACAAATATTTTTAAAAATGAAAATAATTTAATTATGCCTCATTCTTTCTAAGCTATGGTTGGCAAAAGTACATTTCTACCATTTTCCCAAATGTCAACAGTGACTCTCAACTACTTTAGAAATATTTTTTTAATTCTGTATGCAAATGGAAGGCTATCCCTTAGAACACATGGAAATAAGTCAGATTAAAGGAAATTAATTCAAATCCTGAGATGTTTTAGCATGGAATTTTAAATTTTTAATCAAACACTTATTAGTAGATCTTCTGTGAATTGAGAAAGATAGAAAAAGTCTTTAATGGACAGTCTACTTCTCCCTTTTTAATAAAACTATATGGGAAAAATTTGATGACTTTAATGTCTTTTTCCCAGAGTTTTTTCCTGAGTCATCACTGGTACCCACCTTCAAGCCAACATAACCCTCACACATGTTTTTGCCTTGTGTTGTTTTTAAAAATATTTCAAAATGCCTCATTGATATTTCCAGAGACAAGAATTTTAACTCAAGCTCAGTCTGTTCTTTTTCAGGTAAGGGTTGAGGAAGCAGCTAGACTTTTATTTATTCTAATCCTCTGGAGACTTGAAAACTCTAAGTAGTACAAAGTAGAAGAGAAAAGAGTGCAGCATCTTCATGTTTTTAGGTTTTACAATGAACTAAATAAAAATTGTCATCATTGAAATAGGGAAGTTCTTGCAACAAACGAACAGTCAGAATTTGCTTATGCTATACATAAATTATTTTCTTTGAAATGTTTCTAAACAGTGAAAAGAGTACAAACTGTTTCTTTAGGTTTTGAGAAGTTCTTATTCAACTCCTCCTCCATTATTAAAATAAGAAAATCAAGCTCCAAAGACTTCAACTCCAAAGCCCAAATCAGATGCAGAGTCTCCATCTCCCATCTTAGGATATTTCCCAGGGTATTTTGCATAAAATTCAACAACAAAATACATTAAACCAACAATAAAGTAAATTATTTCTAAAACAACTGTGAGTTTATTCTATCTATTCCCCTGGAATTCTTGTAACCTCTTTGTAAAAAAAAAGAGCAAGAGCCCTATGGAGAGCACCATATCTGACCTCTATTCACTTAACAGAGGGAAACAAACAGTCCCCGTCCACAGCATCAATAACACAAAACCAATTCCCATGAGGTTAGACATGTTCCCCTATGCTCCCATGCCTCCTTCTACTCATCTCAACACCAATGTTATGTCTTGGCTGGGTCCAAAAATCTGATATAATATCTCACAGACCACACAGAACAATCTTGGAGGAGTTAAGAGGCTATACTTCAGATTCATAACAAAATATAGTCAAGAAAGCTCCCAAAATACGTACACAGGCAACTTAGCCTCAAGTCTCATGGCTCTCTAAATGTTCCTAAAAACTCAGTACTGCCAATATTGGCTTTCCCCCAGTTGTCTAAAAAAGTTTGCAGTCCTGTCAATATTGGGTTCCTCAGTTATTGTCCTACAAAGTTCTCAGTCCTGCCGAAGTTCTATCTCACATCAATTCTCCAGTTCAGCTACCACTGCTGCTGCCATCTTGAAGTATGTCCTACATTTTGCTGGATTGGGGGAAGTCTCTCTTTTCTGGCTGGAAAAGATTTCCTCTTTTTTGGTTGGGGAAGAATTCCTACTGGAGGGGGAAGATTCCCCCTGCCCCCCTTCTTCTCTGCAACTAGAGCTCTTCAATTTATTAGTGAGATTTACAGATTGTTGAGACTGGCCAATCTCCTTATGAGAAACAACACTAAGTAGTGTTTGGTGATACAAATGTAGTTTGTTTTAATAATGCTGATAATCTGGCACACAAAGTTCTGCACAAGGAAACCTATAGCTTTATCCTTTCAGATTAAGTTCTTTTCAATTACTTCATGAAAAGAAAGGTTGTAAATCACTCAACCAGCTAGAAATTCTAAAGGAGTGTTCACAGAAGCCAAATTACCTAACAGTGATGATTTTAAGACTGCCATAGGAATTAACACAGTGGTCCTGCTCATGGCATTCAGTGAACATTTGCTGAATAAAAATTCATTTTAAAAAAAGATAAAGAGGGCAGCATGCAATGGGGAGGTTGAGGTAAGGCACAGAAACTGAGAGAAATGGGAAACAAAGCAAAGAGTAGACTTTCAAAGTTTGCTGAATTTACTTGGATAAATCTATCTAGTCATTCAACACTCATGTACTGAAGAAGTATTTCATGTCAAACACTGCTTGTCATGCCACACATAAATATTCAGTCTATTACTGCTCAAGATAAACAAGTCAAGAGCCTAGTGAGTTACCAGTCATAATTTATTCATGGTCTAGTTACAAGAGAAAATCAACAGTATTAGGACATTCTGGCTTGTAAGTGGTCCAATTCAGAAAGAGTAAATAAGGATTTTATGGTTTGGGTTTGTTTTTGTTTTTGTTTTTGTTTTTTTTGTTACATACTGTTAAGTCAAAACTGACCCATAACTGACCCTCCAGCTGGTTTTTAGAGGTAGTAAATTTCTGGATAGGAGATTGCTTATCCTTCCCCTAAAGAGCATCTGGATTAAAACTATATGCTTTTGAGACAGCAGTTCAACTTCTTACCAATATTTGTGAAGGATTTAACCAACTGGTGATATATTATTGAGTCGCTAAGCAAAAAGGTTGGTAATTCAAAGATAGACAGGCTTCTCTTATAAAGATTTACAGCTTTGAAAACCTAATGTATGGTCTTTATGAGTCAACAGCACAGTCTGGCTTAGACTTCCATCTTTTTCATATTTTCACATTTATTTTTATTTGATTCTTACCTGTTTCTGCTCATTAAAATTTCCTATCTATGAGGCAAGTACTTGTTTTGTCTCTCATTGTGTACCCAGGACTTTGTCCACTGTGTAGCAGATGTTTGCCATTGTTGCTAATTGCTATCTAAATTTAAGTCACCTAGAGAGAATGGGGGAGAAAAATCATGATAATCTACTTCCTTGGTCACTAGAATTCTCAACGATGTCTATAATTTATCATCATCCATAGAGTCAAATGCTTTTGCATAGTTCATAAAGTACAAGTAAACATCTTTCTATCAGCCAAGATGAATCTAATAGTAGTATTGATATCTCTTAGTCTATGCTCTCTTCTGAATTCAGCATGAATTTTTATTGATCAAAGATGGCTTAAGACATCTTCGAATAATCTTCAACAGGATTTTGTGTGTAATATTGTAATATTAATGATGTTATTCTGTTTCTGTAGTTTGCTGGATTACCTTTACTTTTTTTTTTTTAAGTAGGCACAAAGATAGACCCTTTCTAGAGATTTGACCAAGACTTTTAAGTAGATTAATGAGCACATCCAGGGCTACATCTGGTTTGAAGCACTTTAATTGGTATTTCTTCAATTTCTGCATATTTATGTTTGCCAATGCCTTCAGTGTCATCTCAACTTCTTTCTTCAATTGAAACAAATACAATGGGTTATTGATCATCTTCCTGAAATGATTCTGTGACAGTTTGTTTTGGTACAGTGAAACTCTATTCTTTCCATCTTCTTTTGATGTTTCAGCATCATTCAATATTGTGACAACAGAGCCCTTCAGTATTGCAACTTGGAGTTTTATTTTTTTTTTTCATTTCTTTCAGCTTAAGAAATGATGAGCTTGTTCCTTTTTGGTTTTCTAATCTGAAGTCATCACATATTTTGCTTTGTCTTCTCAAGCTGTCCTTTGAAATCTTTTGTTCAGCTCTCTTAATTCATCATTTCTCCTCTGTTTTGTCTTCACTCTCTCAAAAAGCAAATTTCAGAGTCTCTTCTGACATACATTTTGGTCTTTTCTTTCTCCCTGTCTTTTAAATAACCTTTGGATTTCTTCATGGATGATATATATCCTTGATGTCATTCTACAAGTCATCTGGTCTTTAATCATTAGTGTTCAATGCATCAAATCTATTCTAGAAACAGGTGCTTGTTGGTTTTTTTTTTTAATTCAGATAGCATAAACCTAGAATTGTATTTTTTACTCTTGTGGACTCTCCTCTCCATTTACTTGAGCTTCCATTGAAAGTGGTCTATGAGTACTTGATTATTTGTTTCAGTTGGTATCGAACCTTGTTTTGACAGGTAGTATTGAGCTTCTACATTATCTCTTTAAACAAATGTAGTCATTTTGATTCATGTGTATTCTATTAGAAAAAGAAATATTTTTAAGTCTCCTTCTGCTACTACAATATTTAAAAAACCACAAAACCAACCAACTGTGGTTTTACTTGCATGCTTTACAAAGGAGAGGACATAGCTTAAAATGGTGATTTGTAGAAGCAATGGTGAGAATGAAATCAGATTATTGTAGTTATTTTGGAAAAGCAGAGTGTCACAGAAATTCTAAGTAACAATTATTCTCTCCTTTAAATTATCACCTTGCTTGGCTGAAACTGCTACCAAGAGGTGTCGATTAGTGTGATCAGAGAAAAGGACTTGCTGCATCTATTAGCTCAGAGGAGTGTGTGTACTATTTGCAGTGCAAAACAATGTACTGGTGGGAGGACTAAATGACATTTTAATGAAATGCTATTGATTTCCAAAGTTATAAGACTTAGAACCATTATTGTTTTTAGCTAATATCTAAGGTGCTCCTAGGACCATCGAGATACCTAAATTGGATGATAAGTTCTTTGTTGTGTTAAACATCCTGTGAAAAGGAAAAATATTGAGCCATCCAACTGTTTAAACTCCCTCACAATCTTTCAGTCTTTTTCTCTTTCTCTCTCTCACACATATACACAAATACAGACACATGTACATTCATCTGACAATTAAAGAGCCCCTGGAGTTCACCTGGGAACATGAACAGGCAGCAATATTGGTTATAGTCTCTCCCCTGGAAACAAATTACATCATTTTTTCCAATCTGAATAGGTGAAAAGGAACTGGTCTACAACCCTGGAACAAAGAACTTAAAGCAAATGACTGTTTAGTAGCTGGGAACTCTGGTGTCATAGTTGGCACTATGTTGCCCTGCTAACCAAAGTCTTTATGGGTTCAAATCCACCAATGCTTCCTCAGTAGAATCATGAGCTCTTTCTTCCTATTAAAATTTCCAGCCCCAGAAATCCAATGGATCATAGGTATGAGTGACAATCAACTAGATGGCAGTAATGTAGCCACAGTCATTACCTCTGTAATAATTCTCCTATACCTGAGTTATATCCAGACTTCTTGTTCACGTATAGAGCTGTATGAAGTGGCATTTCAGTGGACATATAGAAACTTAGAAATTTACTGGCTGCTATGAACTTGTTCTACCTACATATTTACTCCAACTTAATCAAGCAAGTCATCTTATGTTTGTGTTGTGGCAAGCAGTTTTCAAAGTATTTCCATCTGAATTAATTATCATTCAGTTATCATAACTTGTCTATGAAACAAACTAGTCTATGAGCCCCTTTCTTAATGGTAGGGAAAGATCATGCCACTTTTCTGGAGTTGCACAATTGCAGGGCTGAGATTATAATTCATGGTTGTGACTCCTACCCCACCATACATTTTTATGGCCAACAGCCCTGTTAGCCTAATTGAGTAACACATAGCTTGAATGAGTACCCTTCTTCAGACATGCACCAGCATGTCCCAAACAGTGCACTGCCTCCCGGTGTTAAGTGCTTCCCCAGTGGTCTTTCTTGTTTGCTGGCTGTGATTTGAACAAAAGCTTACAAAGTATGTTATTTTTTCATTCAATCCTTCATATACATTTTGCTGTATAATATTAATGAAAATAACCACAATGTAACCACTTTTTCTATCTATAATTTTCATTTTCATTAATCCACCTTATTCTACCCTTTCCTGCTTTCAGGGCTTTGTTGCTGCTGTTGCTGAGTACCCTCAAGTCGGAACCAACCCATAGCTGACCCTCTGGTGTGTTTTCAGATCCAATAAATTGAAAGGGAGGGCAGACTGGTTTATGAGCATCTTTCTCATAGATGCTGTGAAGCAGCTGGCATATTTGAACCATGTTCCTTTGCTTAGGTAGAATAATTTCTTACCACTAAGCCACCAGAACTTCCTATCACTTTTGCATTCAATTTATCCTTTAGGGATTTATCCTTAAGCAAATGACCATTTGACTTTATTTGGTTGGTTAGTCTAAAAAGTGAATATCCCTTGATGTTATTGGTCACCTTATAGGCCTATCTATCATTTGTCTGAGACTTGAGCCAGAGAATAAGTTTTATTCGAAGGGTGGCTGAAAGCTACAGTTTCAGAAGTTTATCAGTCTATATTTGAAAGTGGGGAACAATTCTCTAGTGTTTTGGGTTTGGTTTTGTTTTTTTTTCTGGAAATTCTGAGACTCGCTACTTGTCAGCCAAGAGTAACACAAAAACTCTCTATGTGTCTTATACCTTCTATCTTATTCAACTGCAGACCTTCTTAGTTGTTGTTATGTGTCATAGAGTAGGAATCAGCTCAGAGCTGATCATCCAGCAGATTTTCAGAGACTGTCCAGTTTTTTTACTATAGTCAGTGGATTTCAACTACCTGCCTTTGGTTTGGCAGCTTGATTCCCTACCCACTAGGCCAGTAAGTCTCAAATGAAGACTTTTCATGACATATGGGCTCACCATTGACATAAACAGATTTTTTATTGTCACTGCTGCCTCTGCCTTCCCTGTCCCTAGTATGGCTATCAAACCCATCTCCTTCTGCAGTATCAGTTTTGTTCTGATGAGTATACAAAGGGTCAAAACTGTTCAAGATTCAGATTCCAAATAATTTTATTTTCTTTAACAAAAAGGTACACTTTGCTTGCTACATTACAATCAATATGTTACACACATACATACAAATTCAACACATTCTATTTTGAAATTAAATTATAAGCACAGTACATAGTGATGTTATCTAGTAAAAAAAAAAAAACAAAACTAAGAACACTTTTCAGAAATGTCCTATGTATCCAATTTAGATAATCTCAGTCCTAGTTACTCTCTGCTCTGTTCTTTTAAGAAAATGAGCCAATATCATCTGAGATCAGGTAAAGTTCAACCAGCTGAACTAAAAATTTTTTTAAAAGTATTTGTTTCTTCTACTTTACCCTTTCAACCAAATAAATAGAAAATTTGCTGTCTTTTGAGGTTTGAAAGTAATAATTATTCTAGTTTTAAATGGTCCTTTGAGAATGAACCTGCAAAGTATCTTCATAATATACTCAGCATTGTTTCTGCACTCAGTTTATATTTTACTATACTATTTCAAATTACATCTAGGCTTTTGGAAGGGACATAATATCTGTATAATTTTTCCAGTTGATACACTTTAAGACATATATGTTCGTGCAATAAAAATACTCTAATTGAATCCATTTCATTACCGAAACAACCAACACTGGTTAACGGAAAGCAATATAAATGTGCAAATATTCATTAATAATACAGCTTTAACTAACACTAATAAGCTTTCCATAAAACCAGTAGTTACTCTCCAAAACAAACACTTTTTAATTTTTCTGATTTATTTTTATTCTAGTCAATTCTCTGTCACAGCTGGATGCGGTTAAGCAAACCAATCTGTATTTATAGAAGCTGATTTTCATTTAAACCCTTGAAAGCTGGTATAACCGTAAATGTTTCTCTAGAATCCAATACATATTAACTAAAATAAGTATATTTATGAAATTGAAAAGATTGTAATGTAAATGAAAATATTTTAGACTATTTTAAATTTCTTTTACATACAGTAATGCTTTTTGCTTAGATCGCTTATGATTCAATTTAAAAATATACAGAATCTTTTAGGTTAGCTTAAGAATGATAACCTTCACTCATTATTTAAACCGCTCCTCATGATGAAATGATTATTTAATAAATGGTTTGTAATCTAACAATGAGCTAAATTCTAGGGGATAAACACAAAACCACACCCACCCACCCATTGAAGCCAACTCCCCAAACCAGCTTCAGTAGAATGCATTTTGACTCACATTAACCCTGTAGAATAAAATGATATACTCCATAGAGTTCCATGCCTGTAGTGACATAGGCTACAGAGTTGTTTTCCTAACTGAAAACCCAAAGCCAGTTTGAATCTAAAAGAGGCTCCGAGAGGAAAAGGCAGACCACTTCTTCCTATGTGACTTACAGGCTTTGTAACCCAATGGCAGGTCAGCTACGGGCTCCCACTCAAGGGCAATGACTTTTGAGTCCTTATGGAAGCAGACTGTCAACATTCTGGTTAGCAACCAAATGATAAACTATGTGCCATCAGAAGTTCTCAGGCAGACACAGTGCTTATTATTAGAACGGATCTAGCACTGAAGAAGCTTGATGGTATATCCACTAAAGATACGGACTGCTAATGAGAAAGCAGGTATTTGGATCCACCAAACACTCCAAAGGAGAAAAATGAGGCAGTCTGCTTCTGGAAATATTTACAGCCTTCAAAACCTATGAGGGCAGTTGTACTCTGTCCCACAGTCTTACAGTATAGACTTGACTTAACGGCAACAAGTTTCATCTAATATTTATTTGAAATATATGTGTTATGTATAACATAGAAAACATTTTGAGTCTTCATCTTAAACAAAAAAGACACAAATCATTGTGTTGAGGTTATTCTGACTCAAAGACCCCATACGTAGATTTAAGCTCCACCTTTTCATTGTACAGCAAAGCATTGTGTGTGTATAAATATAACACCATCAAGTCGAATATTGCAACAAGCCTATGAACAATAGATCTGAACCCTGCACTCTCCTGCCAATCCTTGTAATCTTTAACACAATTGTACCCATTTCTGCAATCTCTTTGTTTGTTAATCCATGTGGTGGAGGGTTTGTCTTCCTCTCTATTGTCAAACATTGACCTTACTAGAATATCTTTCTCCAAAGAATAGTATTTCCTAATAGCATACCCAAAGTATGTGAGACAAAGCTTTGCCATCTTTGTCTCTAAGGAGCATTCTAGCTGCACCGTCTTACAATAAATAAATAAATATGCCTCAAAGCATAGTATCTATTTGTTATTTTAGCAGTCCATGGAATATTTGATGCTCTTCTCCAACACCACCCAGCTCAGTGACATCAGTAATTCTTCTGACACTCTTATTCACAGTCCAGTTCAGTCAGAAGCATAGCAAATGATTAAAAATACCATGGCCTGACTCAAGGGCACCTTAATATTCAAACGGACATTCCTATTGGTCCGTTGTGAGGATTTTTGTTTTCTTGATGTTGAGGTGTAAACCATATTAAAAGCTGTAGTCTTTGATGTTCTTCAGTAAATACTACAAGGCTCCATTTTCTACAAGGAAGGTTATGCATGAAATTGTCTCAGAAACTAATGAAGTATATTGGAAAATTTACAAAGGGCAGAAAAGAAATTGTTGTTGATTGCCTTCAAGTCAAGGACAACTTATAGCGACCCTTTGAACAAAAGACCTGAAGTCCCCCTACAACTAATAATATTTTTCAAAGTTCATAGAGTTTCTAGAGGCATATTGTTTAGAAAATAGATGCCACTCCTGCTTCCAAACCTGTTCTAGTATGTTATTGTTGTTATGTGCTGTTGAGTCACCTGCGATGCATAGAAACCCTATGTACAACAGCTCTGAACTCTTCCCTGTCCTGAGCCAACCTCACTAATTCTGACACACCAACCCCCATTGCCCCAGTCATTGTATCTCATCTGGGCTCTTCCTCTCCTGAGCTGTCCATCCACCCTTCGGAGCATGATGTCCTTCTCCAAGGACTGATCTCTCCTGGCTACGTATCCAAAGTAAGTGAGACAAAGCTTCAAATCCTAACCTCTACTGAGAGACTTGGTTTCACCCTCTCCAAGATGGAGCAATTTGTTTTCTTGGCAGTATGTTCAAGATTCTTCTCCAGAACTACAACTCGAAAGCATCAAATCTTTTGTCATTCTTTGTCATTGTCCAGCTCTCTGACACATAACAAGTAATTGAGAAGAAGACCATGGCCTAGATTAGATGCACTTTTGTATCTAGATGGACATTGTTGCACTTCAGCACTCCGGAGAGGTCCATTGCTTTTCTTCTGGGGTTGCTAATAGATAAAATAGATGTAATTTAAGATGAATATAATTCTTAAGTTAAATATTCAAATTATAATTTATTGACAATTATTTACAATAATTTACTTTATATATATTGTGTCAGTTGGATGGATGTGGCCTCTTACGTCTTGAAGAGAGGCAAGTATGGAACACTGGGTTTCTTGTGGCTTTCTTTTTGCCCCAAGTGGGTATCCACAGAGTGGACTTGCTAGATGAATTGAGGGTCTCTGGCCCAGAGTTTTCCAGCATTTGGACATCCTGGAATGGTAAAATACCACAAGGCCCTGAGGCCTGTTTTTAATTTTTTTTTGTCAAACCTTCTTCTAGATCTTATAGCCTTGATGTGTCCACTTTTCCTACAGAGGTAACTTGTGGTTGATGTGAAGCTGAACACTGTAACACTGATGTATCAAATGCAAGAATGGTTAACCATAGTGGACAATATTTGGTGTAGCTCCCCAATTAAAACAAGCTTGGAAGCAGGAGTGGCATCCATTTGCATACATAGCTTGCCTCCAAAAACCCTATGAACCTGAAGAGAGGATGAAAGTCATGCAAGTGTTGAAGACTTTCGTTCATGAGGTTCCAATGAGTCACCTACAACTTGAACAAACATCAACAACCACCAAATTAAGATGTCATTGTAACTCCTCCTATAAAAATCAAGCATATTTTTTCATCGACCAGTTGTAGAGTAATGCTCAGACTTCTTCCTAATCATGCCGTTTACTGTGCTTATCATGGTTCAGCTTGCTCGTTGCTGTAGAGTTAAGAAAAACTCACTGGATTTTAGAGGCTGTAATTACACAGGAGAAGATTGCATACCATTCTCTTGTGGAGCCTCCAGTGAGTTCAGCCACCACAGAGGGACTGACTTTAGGTGAATAGTGGTACATCCCACAGGCTATGCCATCAGAGCTCTCCAATGGAGATAAGATTAACAAAGTAAAAATAATAATAGAAAACTAACTTAGTTATCTGGCTTTGAAGTACATGAATAACAAATACTTTGAGACGAGCATGGACAATCGCATAAGCAGATAAAACCTCTGAGAACTGTGGAATTAACAAATATTCTATTGTTGGTAAAGAGACTTCTGATCATTTTTGTAACACAGAGGAAACTTTACAAAAATGCCAAGCTCTCTTTCCAACTCTCATTAGTTGCCATTATATTTCTTGAATTAGCTTGTCAAAGCCAACCTTATTATAAATGAAGCAACTTTTAATCATTTCAGGAGAGACTGATGACAGATGTAGATATGGCACTTCAATATGTGGAAATGACCTCAAAAATGTCATTAACTTTTGAATTAACAATGAGCTTTGATTGTTAGGAAAAACGATGACATATTTCCCCATTTAGAATTTGGGACAAGAAGTTAATTTAAATGCCAAAAGTACATATATTTGAGTAAGTTGATGTCAAATAAATCGCTCAGCATTAATAAAGAAATGACATTTGTAAAAGCTATAATGAATATAGCTAAAGGTATGTTTTCTTAAACAGTTTGATTCAACTGAGACCTGACAAAGCTTCAGCGTATTGTTCTATGTTCATTAGACCATTCCCCCTCCTCTAGATCAATTATAAAAATGGGTATACATTTCAAGTTAATATTTATTGAGCACTCACTTTATACATTGATCTGTGTCTCACATCTACTATATACTTTAATACAATGATCCTATTGGCAACATATTTTTTTTAAGATATAAAGATAGGTTTATTAGAAAGCTTCATCCTAAAATAACAGAACTTCTTTCTTGGAAAGGAAATAGGGAGGAAGTCTGAGAAAATACTTTTTTCAGTATAATTTTATAAGAAATTAAAACTTATGTAGAAAATTAAGACTTTGGATTAGATATGTTTTAAGGTTGCACATTTAACAAATAATGACACTGGATCGAGCCAGTTCACTAGGATTATGTTCAAGTTCGAGAGTAGTGCTTTGCTCTTTATTCTGTACTTGAGAGACAGTGTAGCCAGATACATAGATAAAAAGAAAATATGGCAATTGTTAAGCGTCTTCTATTTTTCTGAGTGTACTATGATTAATCTGTCAGTTGTCCTTACTAAGGTGGCATCGCAGATGTGATGCTGGGAGCCATGCTACCAGTGTTTCAAATCCCAGCAAAGTCACCTTGATGGACACATTTCAGTGCAGTCCTGACTATGACAGACTAGGAAGAAAGGTCTGACAATCTCCTTCAGAAAATTAGTCAGTGAAAACCCTATGGATCCTAATAAAATATATGACATAATGCTAAAAGATGATTCCTCTTGATTGGCAGGCACTGAGAAATACAGCAATGTCTTTTTGGCCACAACAATGGTTGCACATACACCAAATATCATGATGATAGCGTAGAAATGGGGTATCTTTTGTTACAGTATACATCATGAATCAGAACTCACGGTGATATATATCAATTGATGGCTATTAAGCAATATTCTTTCTCCAGACGTATTCAACATATCTGCTGAGTAAATAGTTCGAGAATTTGAACTATATAAAGGAGAATGTGGGATTAGTATTGGAAAAAGACTCACCAGCAGTCTATGTGATGTAGATGATTCAACCTTCCTTGCAGAAAATGAAGACCTGACAGTAGCAACATTCCTTATGAAACATCTATCATGACTTTGGTTCAGAACTGACTCAATGGCAAAGTGTTAGGTCTGATTTAGGGGGGAACTTATGCACTGTGCAAGGACCTCACAATTATTTCTAATTCTTTTATCAATTAACTAAGGTTAGTTCCCTTTACTTCCATCCCCAGTTTTTGGGTTTATGATTTTACTTTCTTTTCTCAGATAGAGAAATCTCAGCTGATTTGTTCACACACTTTTCCAACTGGGAAAAAAAATCAATTAATTTCTTGGTTTGGAAATATCAGGGTTACCTTCAAGGAGAGTGTCAGAGAATTTTCAAACAGTTTTCTCTATTCCTTCTGTAAAGTAATGTCAACATAGTGAATCTCGACTATTTGGCGAGCCCCTTGTTCTCTTCACAGCCAGCCACTAAGAGTTCCTTCTTAGGTGCACGGTTGCCAGGGAAGTCTCCCCATCTTTCAGCAATGGCTCATAATGCCTTCCACCACCAACTTTAGGTCACAGCTAAGCTTTTTATCCCCCAATTTTTCCTTCCAATACTCTTGGAACACTCAAGAGCAGTCTAATGAGGAAGTGTGTTCCATAAAGGAAGCTCTTGAAAGAACACCCATCTTCGTCAATGGCTCCATCATGATAACACATTAAAAGAGGCTAAGATGTAACCTTCAATCCACGTAGCTAACTGCTTAGCAAAGAACAGCCTTCAGTGAATTTCCACTGTTGAGAAGACTTCAGACCATCAGAGATTGTCAGTGTATATTTTTAACCTCACTGCTCACAAAGTGGCATTTAAAAAGCAGTAACAAAAAGAATTACAATAGTCACTGTCAAATGATTCTAAGCCTTTGCTTACCTAGTTAGTTCATTAGAAATTGTACCGTTGTATAAACTCAACTCCTGTATCTCATTAATTCACTTTTGATATTCATAGTCTTACTACTTAGTAGTTGTTAGGTGTCACTGAGTTCTTTACAACTCATAACCACCCACAAGGAAGCTCTTGTGGTGGCCTACTGGCATTGCAATCTCAAAGGCGTAGAGTTCAAATCTACCAGCTGCTCCACAGGAGAAGGATGAGTAATCTTTTTGTGATTTACTGCCTCTGAAAATCCACTGTCGGATCAGCTATGGACACTCAAGGGCACTTGACAACAACAACCCACCCACCAGCAGCTCCTGGAATGATCGAGAGTCCGTTTAAGCATTGCTAAATGTTTGGTTCTTTACTGACAAAAACTGGGAAGAAGGTTGTAGAACATTACTTTTTTCTTCTCAGGATAATAATCACTAGTGATATTTACAAGGAGGTTAAAAAGTGGTGAGCAAAGAGTAATTCTACATTTTAGTAAAGGTTAAAAGCAAGTACCTTATCTTGCAGTTCATTGTATGCTAAAGTGTCTCAGTTACATTTTCACTTGAAATAACATTACATTTTCACTTGAAATACGGACAGCATTCTTGAAAGGAAAAAAAGAAACAATAATAAATTAGGTGGCTGTGCTAAACAGCAACACAACAAATTATGGCTAACAAGGAGAAGAATGGGGATTACAGAATACCTCACTGTGCTCATGTGAAATTTATACTTGGAGCAGGAAGCAGTCCTCAGAACAAAGCAAGAAAACACTGCCTGGTTCAAAATCAGGAAAAGAGTAAGTCAGGGATGCATCTTATCTCCATACCTTTCCAATGTATATGTGGAACAAATCATTCAACAGGCTAGGCTTTATGAGGAGGAGTGTGGAATCAGAACTGGAGGAAGATTCATCTATAACTTGCATTATGCAAATTACACACCCTTGCTTGCTGAAAGTGAGGTGGGTCTGAAGTATTTGCTGCAGAAGGTCAAGGATTGTAGTCATCAATATTGACTGCAGGTCAACATCAAGACAAAGATTCTCATAACTGGGCCAATTGGCAGCATCATAAAACATAGAGAGGAGATTGCGATTGTTAACAATTTTGGCCTGCTTAATTCCACCACCAAAACTCTTAGCATCAGCAGTCAGGAAATCAAGAGATGAATTGCATTGGGAAAATCTGCTGGCAGAGACTTTTGAATGCTAAAGAGCAATGGTGTCAGCCTGAAGACTAAGAGGCGCCTTTTTTCAGGCCATGGTTGTTGCAGTTATTTGCTATGCATCAGAGAACTGGACAATGACTAAGGATGGCAGAAGAAAGATCAGTGCATTTGAGCTGAGGTGCTGGAGAAGAGTATTCAGCATTCCATGGAATTTCAGGAGAACAAATATGTCTGTCTTGGAGAGAGTGAAACCAAGTTACTGCTTGGAAGCTAGGATTTTGAAGCTCTGTCTCGTATTTTGCACATGTTTTCTGGATGGACGTGTCCTTGGAAAAGAACATCATGCTTGAAAAGATGGAGGAACAAGGCAAAAGGAGAAGATCCTGAGTGCAACAGATTGACCAGTGACTGGAATAATAGGGTTAGGTGTGTTGGAGATGGCAAGACTGGCTCAGGAAAGGACAGAGTTCAGAGCTATTGGGCATAAGATTACTATGTGAGACAGAAAACTAGAGAGCACATAACAACAACAGCAACTAAAAAGCATGCAAAAATTGAGTAAAATATCCCAAGCTTATTAGAGATAAAGAATCACTTTCAGGAGAATCCTGTTATTGTTTGGGAAATGCATAGGGTTGAATTATATGTAATATGTGTGTATGTATACATATATGTTATTCTTGTTTTTATATTGTCAAGTCAGAACAAGTCATAGCTGACTCTCCAGCAGGTTTTCAAAGGCAATTAATAGCAGAATAGGAGATTGCTTATCCTTCTGAGGAGCAGCTGGTGGATTTGAACTGTGTATCTTTTGGGTTACAGTGTAGTACCTTACCACTAGGCCACCAGAGCATATACAGACACAGTCTTAAAAAACAAAACAAGAAACCCAAAGCCATTTTTTGCCAGTCAATTCTGATGCATAACAACTCTATCAGGCCCGGTATTACTGTTTTATAAGGTTTCCAAATTTGTCACTCTTTATAAAAACAGATTGCCATATCTTTCTTCCACATAGTGACTAATATGTTCAAACTGTTGCCCTTTTGGTTAGCAGCTGAGTGTTTTAACCACTACACCACCAGCAATCATTGACACAAACTTTTTGTTGTTGTTAGGAACCAACAAGTCAAGTATGATTCATAGCAACCCTACGTACAACATATCTAAATTCTGTCCTATCCTGTACCATTTTCATCTCTGACATTGTAACAGTTTCTATGACACTCTTAACTCTATCTGGTTGAGGGTCTTCCTCTCTTTCACCAGGCCTCTACCTTTCCAAGTATCATGTCCTCCTCCAAAGAACAACATGCTGTCATAACAATATGCTCAAAGTATGTGAGACAATAACTTCGTCATCTTTATCTCCAAGGAGCACTCCAGCTGTGCTTTCTTCATGATATATCTGTTTGTTCTTTTAGTAGTCAATGATATATTTGCTAGTCTTCTCTGAAACCACAGCTCAAAGGCATAAATTCTTCTCTTGCCATCATTATTCATAGTCCAGCTCTCAGATGCATAGCAAGTGATTGAAAAGATTATGGTCTGAATCACACACCTTAGTCCTCAAACTGACATTTACACTCTAATGATGTACAGGTTTGAAAACCTTATGGGTTTATTACATTCCATACTATTTCTTTCTCTTATGTGGTTGTTAAGTCAGGTCCAGCTGATTTATCTGGAGGTTTCTGAGGCTGGAAATTGCACAGGATAAGACATCCCACCTTTCTTCTGTGGAGTTCTCAGTGGATTCAAACCACAAGACACACAGTCTTTACGGTGTTGTTGTTGTTATGTGCCGTTGAGCCGTTTGCAACTCATAGCGACCCTATGTACAACAGCCCTAAACCCTGCTCTATCCTGTGCCAATTGCATTGCCTCTGACATACCCATCACAATTACCCCAGCCACTGAATCAATCCACCTCATAGAGGGTCTTCCCCTCCTGCATTGTCCCTCCACCCTACCAAGCATGATGACCCTCTCCAAGGACCTGTCTTTCCTTACATGTCCAAAGTATGTCAGACGAAGCCCCAGAATCCTTGCCTCCAAGAAGTAGCCTGGTTTAACCCTCTCCAGAATGAATCTGTTTGTTTTCTTGGCAGTCCAGGGTACATTCAATACTTTTATCCAGGACCACAGCTCAAAGGCATCAATTCTCCTTCTATCTTCTCTAGTCATTGTCCAACTCTCTGATACAACTCATGGCAACTCTTTGGATACTAGATCTCAACCTTGCCCTATCTTGTGCTATCCTCATAACTCTAACATGCTCTAGCCCATTATTACAGTCAATGTGTCAACCCATCTTGTTTAGAATATTTTATTTCTCTGACCTTCCACCATTCCCAGCTAGCATGATGTCAATGGCTGGTCCCTCTTGACAATATGACCAAAGTATGTGAGACGAAGTTTGGCCAACCTTGCCTCAAAGGAGCGCCCTGGTTGCATTTCCTCCACAATAGTCTTATTTGTTCTTTTGGCAGTCAGTAGGATACATTTATTACTCTTCTTCAACATCACAACTCAAAAGCATCAATTCTTCTGTCTTCCTTATTCTTTGTCCAACTTTCAGATGCATAGGGAACAATTGAAATATGATGGTTCTATCCTATAGATCTGTTATACATCAGAATCAAAGCATAGCAGTAAATTTCAGTAGCAGTTAATTTATTATATTAAAAGGAAGTAAGAGAGATAGGAAAATAATTCTCAAGTGTAATGAAATAACAAACATAGCTCATATTAGCAAAAGTAGTACTTTACCAGACAAATATAGCAATATTTATTCTCATCTGAGGTAATGCAGATTGTGAGTAGAGAAAATATTTAGTAATTTAGTATCTTGGTAAAACATTGTCTCTGTCTTCATGCATAGTTGTTCTGGTTAAAAAAATAAGTTAAAATTGTTGTTATGTGCTGTCAAGTCAGAATCGACTCATAGGTCACTCTCCAGTGGGTTTTCAGAGGCTGTAAATGGCACAGGAGGTAATTGTCCCCCTTTCTATTGTGGAGCAGCTGGTGAACTCAAACCATGTGCCTTTGGATTAACAGGACAATTCCTTACCACTAGGTCACCAACACTATCTCAGTTAAATAAAATGTCAATATATCACAAGTATACATTCAAGGTAAACATATATGTCATACAGAAGCCATAAACTACCAATGTTACAATTCTATTACTTAGCACCTGATATAAAATAATTCCATTAAATAATAATAGAGTAATTATATCTAAAATCAACATTTATAAGAAATGAAATAGCTCCAAAATATTTATAATAGCAAATGAACTTCAACCAAAGCAAAACTATATGATGATTGTTCACACTTGGACTTTTACTTATTCACCTAGGATAAAGGAGTTCAGTGGCTTAATTGTAATTTCATTTTGTATAGACTATTATTTAAATCACATATTTCTTTTTTTTAGAGCATAAACAATGTGTCTACTAATTTTCTGGAGCAAAATGCTATTGAGTTTTTAAACAAAGGGAAGAAAATATCTACAGCTTAAAGAACAGCAAAAGCCAGATCTTTATTCATACTGAGAAAGAATGTGTTTCAGAACAGAGCAGTGAACCATGAACCAATATACCTGAACTCTTTGCTATATGAAAAGTAAAGCCAGTGAAATTTCTGGCCCTAGAACATCTTATACATCATGATAATTCATCAGATAACTGAGCTTATTATTCTTTCAGGTAGCTGAGCTTAGTCTGTTTTGGCTTCCATGAATCAACTTGGAAAAAACATTTTGCTATCAATCTATCTGTTTTAATTCTATTCCTGATCATTTCATGCTTTACCTCAATACAAATAATTTCATTTATTATATGCACTTGCTGCAGAAGTTCAAGGACTACAGCTTTGGATTGAAGCTAAACATCAAGAAGACAAAGAGTCTCACCACTGGGCTGATTGGCAGCATTATGACAGATGGTGAAGAGATGGAGATTGTTAACAGCTTTAGTTTGCTTCTGCCTACAATCAACACGATTGGTATGAACAGTCAAGAAATTAAAAGATAAATTGAATTGGGAAGGTCTGCTGTCAGAGACCTGTACTGAAGAGCAACAATGTCACTCTGGAGACTAAGGTGTGCTGGATCCAAATCATAGTCTTTGCAATTACTTACTATGCATCAGAAAGATGGACAATGATTACGGATGATAGAAGGAAAATTGATTCCTTTGAGCTGTGACACTGGAGAAGAGTATTGAATAAACCATGGGCTGCTAGGAGAACAAACAGTTTCATCCTAGACAGAGTGTGACCAGGCTGCTCCTTAAAGGCAAGGATTCTGAAGCTTTGTCTGACATACTTTGGGCATGTTGCAAGGTGGGACCACTGCTTGAAGAGGGACGTCATGCTTGGGAAGGTGGAGTGATAGCGCAGGAGAGGAAGACCCTCAATGAGATGAATTGATTCAGTGACTGGGGTAATGGGGGTAGGTGTGTCAGAGACAATAAAATTGGCACAAATTAGAGCAGGGTTAAGGGTTGTTGTACACAGTGTTGCTATGAGTCACAGGTGACTTGATGGCATATAATAATAATAACAACAACAATATGGTTTGATATTTTTCAACCAAAATGTTTCCTTAATGCCACTGATTATTCCATTTGAGAATTTTGTCCCAATGTATCAATTCAAAATCAGAATTTAAATGGCATGCTCCAGTAAGGCCCTGTCTCTTGTGTTTCAAATGCATTTAAAGCAATGCTTGGCAAATGGTTAAAATAAACAATGCATTTCCATAGGGTTGATTCTAACTTATTATGATAACTCTCCATCAGGCTTCCTAGGCTGGAAATATTGCTAGGAGAAGACTAACATTCTTTTTTCCTAAGGGAAGCTGGTGGATTTGAACTACTGACCTTTCGGTTAGTAGCCTAACCTCTAACCTACTAGGACATGTGGCAGTTAGTATTTATTCAGTAAACAAACTATCAGCCTGTAATTTTTTTAACTTAAGTTCCTTTTTTGAGTGCATCTGGAAATAAAATCAAGAAAGAAAAACGTGTTTTTTCCCCTCAATTTCAGTGTTTGTGCTGAATTAAATCAGAAGCTTTGAATTATGTTGTGATGAGGAATATTGGATATACCAGCAAATGAGCAAACAAGTCTGTTTTGGGGGAAGTGTAACCAGAAAGCTCCTTAAAGGCAAGGATGATGACATTATCTCCTATAATTTGGGCATGGTTTCAGGAGGAACCAATCTTTAGAGAGAGACATCATACTGAAAAGGTGAAGAATCAGTAAAAGAGGGGAAGACCCTCAACAGGATGGATTGACACAGTGACCACCACAGTAGGCTTGAGCACGTCACAGATTATGAAGATGGTGCCCAATAGTGCAAAGTTCACAGCTGTTGTTCATATTATCCCTGTGAGTCATAGTGGACTTGATGTCACCTGATGGTGCCCAATAGTGCAAAGTTCACAGCTGTTGTTCATATTATCCCTGTGAGTCATAGTGGACTTGATGTCACCTGACAATAATAAGTCAGTATTCAGAACAGTTCTCAGTCATTGATTGTCTATTGCATACAAACAAGGTTATATGAGGTTTATATGTATTATTTCACATAGTCTTCACTAAGTTGTGCCAAGAAATCTGTAGAACAACCACCTGACCGACTGACCCGAAAGATCAATACTTGTTCTCATTCCAAAGAAAGGTGATGCAACAGGCTGTGAAAATTATCAAACAATATCATTAATATCACATGCAAGCAGGATTCTGCTGAATATGATCCAAAAATGATTGGGACAGCACATCAACAGAGAACTGCCAGAAGTGCAGGCTGGGTTTAGAAGAGGCTGTGGTACTAGGAATATTGTAGCTGATGTTAGAAGTATCTTGATTGAAAGCAGAGAGTACCAGAGGAATAGCAATCTGGGCTTCACTAACTATGCAAAGACATTTGACTGTGTGAATCACAAAAAACTGTGACTAAGTCTGAGAAGAATGGGAATCCCAGAACATTTACTTGTTCTTATGCGAAACCTATACTTGAACCAAGAGGCAGTTATTAGAATAGAGCAAGGAGACACTATAGGGTCCAAAATCAGGAAGGGTGTATGCCAGGGATGTATCCTATCTCCATACCTTATCAATCTATATGCAGAACAGGTCATCTGGGAGGCTAGGCTCAATAAGAAGGAATGTGGCATTAGGATTGGAGGAAGATTCATCAACTACCTGTGGTATGCTGATGACATAACCCTGCTTGCTAAAACTGAGGAGGACCTGAAGCACTTGCTGCAGAAGGTCAAGAACTGTAGACTTCAATATGGACTGAAGCTCAATATCAAGAAAACAAAGAATTTCACCACTGGGCCAACTGGCAGCATCATGATAGACGGTGAAGAGATTGAGATTGTTAATAGCTTCCGTTTGCTTGGCTCCACAATCAACATTTTTGGTGCCAGCGGCCGGGAAATGAAAGACAAATTGCACTGGGAAAGTCAGCTTTCAGGGACCTCTGCAGAGTACTGAAAAGCAACAGTGTTAGTCTGGAGACTAAGGTGTGCCTGATCCAGGCCATAGTCTTCACAATTGCTTGCTATGCATCAGAGAGTTGGACAATGACTAGGGATGCTAGAAGGAGAATTGGTGCCTTTGAGCTGTGGTGCTGGAAAAGAGTATGGAATACACCGTGGACTACCAGCAGAATAAAAAGGTTTGTCCTGAAGAGGGTGAAACCAGGCTGCTCCTTGGAGGCAAGGATTCTGAAGCTTCATCTGACATACTTTGGCCATGTTGCAAAAAGGAACCAGTCCTTAAATAGGGATAATATGCTTGGAAGTGTGGAGGGACAGAGAAAGAAAGAAAGACCACTGATGAGATGGGTTGATTCAGTAACTGGGGTAATGAGGGTAGGTTTGTCAGAGACAGTAAACGCTAGAACAGGTTTCAGAGCTATTTTGAGTCACAAGTGATTCAATGGCACATAACAACAAGAACAAAAACATAGGAGTGTTTCCCTCCATTTTTAAGTGAGGAAATTGAGGCACAAATGTGCTAAGATCATAGTGATAAGTGGCAGAACTAGAATCTCAAATTCAGAGCTCAGGCGGCCAGTTGACAAGACGCTGCTGCACAGTCAATTTCAGAAGCAAGTGGTTCAAATCCATCATTGGCTTTGCTGGAAGAAGATGAGAAATCTTCACGCATGCAGTCTATAGCCTCTGAACATCTACTAGAGGGTCAGCTATGAGTCGTGCTTACTCAATGGCTCTAACAAGAACAGCCCTCAAATATCTCTGGTTTACCAACATGGTACATTGTACACATACTTCATTTCATTGTACTTCACTTTATTCTTCTTTTCAGAGCTGAGGGTTTCAGTTTACAAATTTTAGCTTTTTGGCGGCCCTGCATTGAGCAAATCCATCAGCACAATTTCCCCTACAGCATGTCTCCACTATGCATCTTGTCACATTTTGCTAATTCTCACAATATTTCAGGCTATTCCAAAATGCAATTGCCCACATAAGAGACTCTAATACAAAGTAAACATAACTTCTATATGTCCTGAAAAAGCAAAAAAAATTCCTGTGTTGTGTTTTGCTTTATTAATTTATTCACTTCATGGTGGTGGTCAGGACCCAAATGGCCAGACACCCTGAGGTATGGCCACATAAACAAAACATGTGCCTCAAATAAAGCTAGTCCAGGACAAAATACACCTTGCATACACACCTTATTGATGAGATTTTTAAATGGTGGTACAGAAACCTCCCTTGTGAAAAGGTTTTAATACGAAGACTTTGCACTATAAACTTAGCCATCTGGAAATTGAAGGTTAATTACTCTATTTTTGTCCCACATTCTCTTGCTGTGTCAAGCACATCAGTTATCTGTTAAACCTGATTTGATATATTTTCCAAGCAGGTCATTCCAAGGACTAGGTGAGCTGAAGGGCAGTGGCTAGCAGTTAGGGGCTGGAGGGTGTTGATGTCTTACTTTTTCCCTTCCAAAATGTGATTTCAGCTTAGCCAAAAGTCCAGAAGTACCGTGGTACTGCATGGGTAAATGAGGACGTCTTGTGATATTGTTCATAGGCAAGTCAGTGGAAGCCTTGACTCTTCTAGAATTACTTCTCCAACCTGGACTCTTTCCTAGGCCTCTCTGGCCTTTGCTTTTCCTATCTGTCAGAGCAAAGAATGATACTAGATTAGTTTCAGGCTCCATTGTGAGACACTAATGGCTCAACGGTAAAATTATTACCTTCAGTGTGAAAGATTCCAGGTTCAATTCTTGGCCAATGCACCGTATGCACCATCTGTCTGTAAGCAGAGGTTTTTAGGCTGCTATCAAGCTAAACAGGATTCAGTGAAGCTTCCAGAATGACTAAGAGGAAAGGCCTGGTGATCTACTTCTGAAAATCAGCCAATGGAAATCTTACCAGTTAACAAGATTGGATCTTCAACAGATCATGAGAACAGCACATGAAATGGTGGTATTATGCCCTGTTTGCTGTGGATGGACTTTCCATGATCATGGGTTAACCGAACACCAACTGAGAACACCAAGGTCTTCTCTGGCCCTGGCATTCATTTCAAAAATGTGTCCTTTGGAGCCTAACAGAAGTGCTCTGGCTAATTTGCTTTCTCGGCGGAAATCCAACTCCAAATTTCTACACACAATTCTGAGAATGATCTGGAACTTAGGGAATGCAAGTGACAGCGTGACTGACAGACTCCACTGCTTGCCTGAAAACCTTCCCCTCCAGAACTGGATGCTACATTAGATCAGTAATGTGAAACCAAAGGCGGCCGTGGTCTTTTCTCCCAGCGCTTCATTACGGAGGGTTTCCTTACTGAATTGCACTCAGCCCCACGCGGTTACGCACAGGCGACACACTCCCGGCTCCCCTCGGCTCAGGATAAAGACGGACTCCAGGTTATCTCAAAGGCAGCAGTGGCAACAGCTAATGCAGAGAGATGCGGCATTCATTATGCCATTTACACAGCAGAGGATAAATGATCAAATTCCCTGTGTCAACTACAAAGAGCTCAAGCATAATTTTTAAATGCAGGAAGTATTTCTCCAGGGCTTTTCTATTTTGTTCCTCCACGCTGCAGCAGCATTTGCAAGTGTGCCAAGCTATGCCACCCCTGATTTACTGTGCTGGGAGCAGCACTCCATCAACGTCCCTTTGCTGCCACTGCCACCAAGCTCCCCCTGTCCCCGGGCATCTTGCTTACAGGAGAAAATTATTCACTTGCTTGTATGTTACATGCAAAACAAACTATTTTTAGCTACCTACATCTATCACCTCACTTTCCTCTCAAGACTTGGTTGGGGAGCAAAGAGAAGGAGGACAAAGGATTGGAAATGCACGAGCGTTGCTTTATTTATTTTTTTTAAAGCAAAAGCATGCACATGGTGGTGGTGACACAGGTTATCACAGGCAGTGACAGAAATGTGCAGGCCATTCCAGGAGCTGTCACAGGAGCTTTGTCTTTTCCTGCCAGCTACCAGCTCAGAGTGGACAGTCAATGATGGGCGTAGGATAGTAGCAATTTTTCTTGTCTGTGCTAGTGAAGTCTGGTAGAATTTCCTGCTGCTGATGGGTCTCATAATTTTCCCAGTATGAAGCCTTCTTTAAAATATTATGACTTTGATCAGAGGATAGATTGTATAGACTTGAGCTCCTTTTCCTAATGTTTGAAATGTGGAGTCCGTCCTTCCTTCCTTCCTTCCTTCCTTCCTTCCTTCCTTCCTTCCTTCCTTCCTTCCTTCATTTTGTTAAAGTTTAAATTTCCAGCAGGAGAATTCACAGTCAAAATGGTACTATCTAGCAACTCTTCCAGAGTGATTTTTCCTGTGTTAATATTCCTAAAGGGAGTTCTGGTGGGGTAGCCAGTGAGGAGTTGCTCTGCCAATCCAAAGGTCAGACCTCTCTCATTGCTTGAATCCACCAGTGGCTCCTAGGGAGAAAGATGCACAATCTCCTCCCGTGTGATTTACAGCCTCAGAAAGCCTGTGGAGAGTCAGCTATCAGTCAGTTTGAACTTGATTGCAGTGGGTTGAATTGTTATGTTTTCTTAAGCACTTTCTAAAATGCATGTAATATCTATAAGATTTTTGTTAGCTATTATGGAGCTGACTTGATCCATTATAACCCCGTTACCACAGAGCACAGTGTTGCCCAGGTCCACACCTTCCTCATGACCACTAGCATGTTCAAGTCTCTTATTGTGCCTATCATGACAATTCATCTCACAAGGGTCTCCCTAACTCCCATTGACTCTATTCCACCAAATATGATGTCTTCTTCCAGTAATAATCTCTCTCTCTCTTGCTCTCTCTCAACTCTTTTAAATCTTAGTTGTCTTGTGTACAAATTTTGGATTATAATTTCTTTTGTTTTGTTTTCTCTTATACTGATTCATTTATAAAATCAAATATATTATTTTCTCACACTAGATCTTTCCCATTTCTTTCACACACATCCCCACTCATCAAATTGTGTGACCCTATGATTAACTTCCCCTCTTACCCCAGCCCCCCTATCCTTACTCCTCTACTTCCACCTTTCCCTGCCTTGGATCCTCAACTCATTCTACAATAATGGTTTTATACAGTATTTATCCTTGTGGGAATGAGTTAGTATAATGCTCTTCAGTCCTTCTCAAGTTAGGTAGCAAGCCACAAAATTATTGCTCCTGCATGCTGCATAGTATTCCATTGTGTGAATGTACCATAATTTCTTAATCCATTTGATTATGGTTGGCATCTGAGCTGTTTCCATTTCTTGCAATGGTGAACAATGCTGCAATTAATCTCTTCTGATGATGTGTCCAAAGGATTACAATATCCTGCTGTGATGCATAAGATTTGGCTAATTATCATAAGTACATATCAAGTTCTTCTTCCTATTCTGTCTTAGACTGAAAACTCAGATAAAATCTGTCCACCCTGGGTGACCCCACTGGATTTATCCGTGGCAGAGCATCCAGCAACATAGCAGGACACAAACCACACTGTGGGAGTGGAAGTGAGTGGTAGAATGTATATACAATCCCACATGAAAAAGCTAGAAAGAAGAAGAGAATGTCTGCTGGTCGGTCAAACAGAAATCTTCAAGTACTTGGAAGATGTAAAAAAACCCCAATGATGAAAAGTTCTGACCCAGGAAGAACAAGCTTCCTACAAAAAAGTGTCTGCAAGGGATGGGAGGCTGATGGACGTAGTCTCTGTCACAGAGATGAGATAAGAATCAAGGTTCTAAGAATTTAAGACACTAAAAAACAAAGAGTGACTAGTGGTAAGAGTGAGTCAATATTAAGCCAATGTGCATCTTATTGATGTCTTGCTATGTTTCAGCTAATTAGATTGATTCTAAAGTCCTGTGTAGGCTGAACCAATAGATAATGTTTTGTTATGTCCTTTAGTTGGATTCAGGGCCAGAAAAGCAAGTGAACTGACAAAATTGGGAATGATTCACAATCTTCCAGGTCCATCACTGTTACTAGGTAGAAACAGATGGTACATGGTACCAACACAATCTCTTTGCCATTAAAAGCTCTTGAAATTAGCAGGAAGACAGTATCTACCCAAAGACCACATCAAGTTACAATAGCTTCCTAACCTAGTCTAACAAATTGTTCAAACAAAGCTAAAACCCAACCCAGTGATTTATATAAATGTACACTAAACCAGCTCAAAGACCCAAAGGACTTCTAACCAAGCTCCATATGCCAACTAATGCCTCCAAAACCAGTCTCAGAGCCTTCCTTTTAAATCTCTATTCTAATTCTCAGTAATAAAATACTCCTTCTCCCCAATACCATTCATTTCTATGCTCAGATCCCATTTCCACATCTTTCTTTTTGTTTGAGATTCCCTTTCCCCATTTCTCACTCTCTTCAAGATTTTCAAGACTTACTTATTTATAATCTCAATCAGTCTGTCAAAACATACTACATGAAACTGTGAGGGCAAATATTACCTCCTATCATCAAGCAGAAATTACAGCCATTTTAAGAAAAGTTCTAAGAATGAGAACTGTTAAAAAAGTTGTCATGAGATCCCATACCCAAGACATCTAATTTAATCTAGCGATGTCAGCTAAAATCACCTACAGGAAGTGATACTTAGCACACTCTGTTCAGGTGCGTAAGGGTTTAGCTAAGGTTTGTTTTCCCCCTCCAATCTGGTAGTTCATCGTATTGTGGTGGCTTGATGTTGTGACAGCACTGAGTACGATGTTACTGGTATTTCAAATATCAGCAGGCTCAACTATGGTGGGTAGATTTCAGTGGCACTTCTAGACTCTGTCATCTGATACAGTGCTAGAATATTTGCTTTCTAGAATAGAAAACACGCTAAGTAAATGGTGGCCTTAACAATGGACTTGAGCATTGAAATGAGGTGAAAGACAGTGCAGGGCCAGGCATGGTTTGGTTGATATCCATAAGCTCTCTAGAAGTTACAGATGGCTGCAGACTGCAGGTAACTGATAATAGGGCTAGGTTAAAACATTTCAGAGCTTTCCATTAGAGTAAAACTCAAAACTCTGGGCATGGCCTAAACGTGCTATAAATTGTAAGTGCTACATATACAGTCTAAATTCCGTCCCTATTGCTGTTTACAATTTGGCCATGATGAGGAATCTTCAAACCTCACATGGCTGACAATTTTCTCAAGCTCTCACACCCGGTCAACTGTTTCCTCTGCCTAGATTATTTCTCATGGAGATATATCTAGCCTTTTATTCCCTGTACATAACTTAATAAGAGTGTTTTCACCATCAAACCATTAATATGTGTCTTCTTGAGCCCACAGAGACTTGGTGATACAGTGAATAAAGCACTTAGGTGGCAACTGAAACATTGACTCTGAACTCACCATCTTTCTCTGAGAGAAAAAGATGAAGCAGTCAGCATTCCTATGAAAACTTGCCTGGTAGTCTTTCCTGAGGAAGTCCTACGGGGCCGTTCTGCACTTCCCCAAAGGATCCCTGTGAGCAGGAATTGATTTGGCAGGAAAAAGTTTGCTCTTGGTTTTGATTTAATTGAACCAGAAGAGAGAGCAGGAAACATTTAGGGGGGAGGGGACAAACAACAACAACAACAAAAAAAACAAAAACAAAAAACCCTCAAACTGCTAACAGTTTCTACATGCTAATTGGTCTTGAGAAAGGGTGTTTTGCTTTAAGAGTGATGATGGATTTGACTCCATAATCCTCTCTTACATTTCTTACATTGTTGCTAATGTTACTGAATAGAATCATCATGCTGAACCCACGGACAGCAAAACACTCATCTTCTCGCGGGAACGGAAGCACAGCACTGAAAGCAAAGGCGTTGAGAACGTCCTCTGATTCTTGGCATTCAATCGATTTGCCCGAATGCCAAATTGCAAGTCTTTTCCATTTCTTAAAATCTCTACTCTGTCGGTTTAACACTCCCAGTCAACTTTTCCTCCCCTCCCCCCTACTTCTTTTTAATTTGTTTAACGTTTCAGAGGAGAACACTGTAATACATTATTTTAAGCACTGAAAAACTCAGTAAAGACTCTAGAGGAAGAACCACATTTGGATGTGCTTAGGTGTGACTGCTGTGTGTATTCAATGAAATATTAGTAACAGTGCATGCATCCTACCAACAGAACTCTGTTACTGCCTGCGCACTTGTCAGCAGCAAGCAGCCATGTTCTATTCGTTTCTAGAAAGAAAACGGTCTTACAGCTTAAAATGATGGGGGATGGAAAGGGCCCACAAGTCCATGGAGCCACAAATTTAAAAAAGCAAGTTTCAGTCACTTGGACTCATACAACTTTCCGCTGTCACCACTAATGTTATTTATTACAGCTTTATGTTATTTTTAAGGCAAAAATTTAAAAGGATAAATAACTCCAGAGACCCTTACCAAGATAAATGAATAGTATGAGGCTTTTTGGTTGCTGTTGTTTCAGTCCAATTTTTTGGACACTACACAAAGAATTGTACTGAGGCTCAATATCAAGAAGACAATTGAGACTGTTCACAGCTTTAGTTTGCTTGGCTCCACAGTCAACACTCTTGGCACCAGCAGCTAGGAAATTAAAAGGTGCACTGCCATGGGAAAGTCTGCTGTTAGGGACCTCTCCAAAGTACTGAAGAGAAATGGTGTCACTCTGGAGACTAAGGTGTGCCTGGTACAGGCCATGGTCTTTGCAATCACTTGTTATGCGTCAGAAAGCTGACCAATGACTAGGGAGGATACAAGTAGTATTGATAACTTTGAGCTATGGTGCTGGAGAAAAGTATTGAATGAAAAGAAAACAAACAGGTTTATCCTCGAGATAGTTAAACTGGGCTTGGAGGCAAGGATTCTGGGGCTTCGTCTGACATACTTTGGACATGTTGTAAGGAAGGACCAGGCCTTGGAGAGAGACATCATGCTTGGGAGGGTGGAGGGACAGCGCTGGAAGGAAAGACCCTCTATGAGGTGGATTGAATCAGTGACTGGGGTAATTGGGGTGGGGATTTCAGAGCCAATGAGATTAGCACAGGACAGAGCAGAGTTTAGGCTATTGTACATAGGGTCGCTATGAGTCGCAGGTGACTCGACAGCACATAACAACAACACCACCACCACATACAAAGAATGATATGTGTTAGAATTCTTTGCAGAAACTTTGTAGAAAAGATCGCTAAGTGAGATGAGTTGGTGTTTTCCTTTGCCTACAATTTCTTCTACCATTGTTGATGTTAGGTGTTGTCAAACCATCTACAACTACTAATGACCCCGTGAACTACAGATCAGAACCTTGCCCCATCCAGATGTGTCCTCACAGCCTTGGATCTGCTCAATCCATTGAGCGGTCATGGTGTCAGTCCACCTCATTGAGGGTCTTCATCTCTTTCACTGACCCTTTACCTTTCTCAGCATGAGATGTCTTTTTTCCAAAGACTGGGCTCGTCCTGACAACGTGCCCAAGGTATGTGACACCCAATCATACATGAAAATATAATTAAAAAGACACACTGGTGTTTTTTTTTTAAAAAAAGACACAGATTTAATTTTATTTGGGGGAGGATGGTATCCAGAACCAGAAACAGCAATTTATGAAAAACATAGCATTGAACTTAGACAAGAGGTATTTCTTGTGTCCATGTCTTTCATGTAAGAAATTACTGAGAAATATCAAACCTGATTGGAGAGTAAAAGTAAAGGAATAGAGAGGCACAATACAAATCTTACTATTACTTCTCCTCCTTGCTGTTAAAGTAGCAACAACATATATATATATATGACTTTCCATGAAGTTTCCAAACTCTAAGAAGCACTCTAAGATTGCCTGTCTTTATCCCATGAAGGCAGTGGTGGGTTTGAACTGTCAAATGCGAGCAGCCTTTCAGATAGTAGCACAGTGCCCTATGGCCTACGATTCTAGAGCTTCCTCTAAAAATTATAGAAAATAGAAGGGGGGGGAAAGGAATTGCAATTTTTTTTAAAAGCTTCTGTTAACATGCTGTTGTTGTTGTCATTGAGTTGGAACTGACCCTTAGCTGAACCTCCAGTTCGTTTTCAGAGACAGAAATCATATGGAAAGAGATTTTTCCATCCTTTTCCCAGTGAGAAGCTGGTGGATTTGAACGACCTGCTTTGGGGATTGAAGTGCTGATTCTTACCACTAGGCTGCCAGAACTGGTGGTATACAAAAGGCAAGGCTTGGGACCAAAGTGTTGTTGAACAACACAGTCAATTGGTATAGCATAGATCTTAAAGAGAATGTTATCCATTCTAGTTCAGGGAAGAGAGTACGGAGGCTTAAAAGCTTGGGAGCTGCCATCTGAGAGATGACTATTACTTTATCTACTTGTCATGAAGGAGCCTTGGGATACCATGGTTGACTGAGTATCAACAGATCAACCACTCTGACTAGGAACATAGATAGATAGATAGATAGATAGATAGATAGATAGATAGATAGATAGATCTGAAAACTATGTAACTGAAAAGGAGGAAAATGTAGAACAAAGTAAAAATTTTGAAAAAGAATAGGTTTACTAAACTAGTAGATTGTCACCCTAAAATACACCTGGAACTAAGAATTGAAACAACTCCCAGAAATCATCTTTTATTCAAATAATAGTTTAGTTTATAGAAGAAATACTATCACTGATGAATACTATGCTTCCTTAAAATAACCAACAACTCAACAAAGAGGGGAAAGAAGGTAAAGAGGGGCAGGAAAACTAGATTAAAGGAAATAGAACCACCAGAATGGTAATAATGAATATGCAGACACACTGGAAAATGTAACCCATGCTATGGTGCGATTTGTATAAAATCATTAAATGAAAAAACCTAATTTTCTGTGTACGCATTCACCTGAAACAGATAGATAGCTAGATTAGATAGATAGATAGATAGATAGATAGATAGATAGATAGATAGATAGATAGATAGTTTTTGTTAGGTGTTGTTGAGTCAAGTACAACTCATAGTGACCCTATGAACAAAAAATCTGAACCTTGTTCTATTCTGTGTCCTCACACTTCCTGACACACAAGACCCCATGGCAGCAGTCACCGTGTCAATCCACCTGGTTAAGGGTCTTCCTCTCCTTCACTGGCCCTCCACCCTTTTTAGCATCATGTCCTTCTCTAAGAAATAGCACCTCCTCACAACATACCCAAAGTATGTGAGGGGAAGCCTCATCATTCTTGCCTCCAAAAAGCACTATGGCTGCAACCTCTCCAAGTCTTACCTGTTCCTTCTCTTGGCCATCTATGGAATGTTCAGTGCTCTTCTCCAATAAAACAACTCAAAGGTGTCAATTCACTTTTTCTGTCATCCTTATTCATTGTCCCACTCTCAGATGCATAGCAAGCGACTGGAAAGACTATGGCCTGAGTAAGACACACGTTAGTCCTCAAACTGACATAATTTCTCTTCAATAATTTGGAGGGGTCTCTAACTGCAGATTTTCCCAGTGCAATGTGTCTCCTTATTTCCTGACTGCTGGTACCAAGGTTGTTAATCGTGGATCCCAAGCAAGATGAAGTTGTTGACAGCTGATGAAAGATAGACAGATTTTAAAAACATAATGTTTCTCTGGATTTTGAGTTTTCAAAAATTCTTACATGGTCTTTATACGATATGTGCCCTAAACATTCTCCTTTATGTCTTAACATAAGTTATCTTCCTCAGAAACATTCTCTTTAGAGTTTTATCTAACTCTTGCACACATACCAGGCTCAAAGCAAAAAGGAGCTTCCCTCTACTTGAAGCTCCTAGAAATTGGAAGGGAAGTCCACATGTTTTAGTTTCCAAACTGTGCCTCAGGCATTGTTAGGGCTCTTCACAAATGGAACTAATTGAAATGGCTTGAAAGAAAGAAGTATTTTGAAAATTCTTTTCTTAGTGTTTGTCACCCTGTTACCTTCACAGTTTAACCAAATAAACTTCCTTACTCTTTGAATCATCTTGCATTCTTGAACTGACGAAAAATTATTAGCACAAGAAATAAATGAGTACCCAAGAATCGGGGATGAATTGTCTTCAATTAAAATTTTTTGCTGTCCATGGGAACCTTTGTTCACTCAACCAGCCCCTGCTGCTGTATCAATTGACTTTCTATTTTTAAGGCATGTTCAAAAGAGGAAGAAACAAATCTACAGTTACAATGACTGACAATATATGTTAACTGTGATACCAATGTTTTAATAGCAAATGTGAGTTACATTTATTAAGCACTTATTAAACATCAGTATTACAGAAAGCCTCCTCTTTACATTGGACCAAATAGCCCTTACAACTGCTATGGGGTAGCCCTTATATAATTCTCATTTTAGGGAGGAAACTAAGCTTCCTAGAGATTAAAGGGCCTGTGCAATATCAGTCAGTTTTTGTTAGCTGTTGGATGAATGGTTTCTTTAATAAGGATCAGCACAAAGTTGGATCCTATTGTAATGAAATTTAAAAGATGACTTTTCTAAGCATCTGTACCCTAACCAGCCCTAACATCAACTTCTCCTTCTCCCCTAATAGTTCTTCTTCAATCTTTGTGTTAAGTAATCCATTGTAACATCTCATAGAGCTCACCTCTATGATCCATACTTTCAGTTGAGTGGAGTATTAGAAAAGTTAAAAGGAAGAAGTATTATGAGTAATGGATTCATGCTGACCTTCCCTTGTCATTCTGAGGATGTAAATAGCATGAGAGGAGATTGCCCATCTTTCTCCTGCAAAACTATTAGTGGATTTGAATTTCCAGAGAGGCATGGCCTTTGCATTGAGCGTAACTCTCTATGAACCAAACTCCTTGAAATGATGTTTATTGAGTCTAAATAAAGTGTACAGAAGCACTAAATTATCTAATAGATCAATCTAGCTTTGTTCTTATAGAATAAACTGAGAGGATGAGTAGATCTTTGACATGTCCCAGTTGTATATTTGGTTATTGTTGCTCTTGTACCATTCATAGTGGCCTATGTATAATAGCTCTGAAGCCTACCCTGAGCCAGTTTCACTGACTCTGGCACAACTACTCTCATTACCCCAGTTACTGTGCCAATCCATCTCACCTGAGGGCTTTCTCTCCTGCAGTCCATGCAGTTTTTCTGTGTCAGCCATTTCTTTTTGGTATAGTGGCTCTGTGTAGTCCTTCCATCTTCTTGGAAGGTGTCCTTGATTATTCAATATCCTATCCTTACTTACTGATCCCTAAGTATTGCAACCCAAGGCTTGAATTTGTACTTCACTTCCTTCATCTTAAGAAATACTGAGCAAGTTCGGCACTTTTGATTTTCCAATTTAGGCTCTTTGCACATTTCATTATAATACTTTACTTTGTCTTCCTGAGCTGCCCTTTAAAATCTTCTATTCAGCTCCTAAACTTCTTGATTTCTTCCTTTTGCCTTGGTGTCTGGGTGCTCTAGTGCAATATTTAGAATCTCTTCTGGCATTCATCCCGATCTTTTCTTCCTCCTGTCTTCGTAATGACCTTTTTCTTTCTTCATGGAGGATATTCTTCACATCACAGCTCATTTTGTCTTTACTCATTAGTGTTCAAAGTCTCAAATCTGTTCCTAAGATGGTTTTGAAATTCAGATGGATAGACTCAAGGTCAATATTTGATTCCTGTGGATTTGATTTAACCTTTAGCTTTAGTTTGAACTTGCATATGAACAATTGATGATCTGTTCCACAATCAGCACCTGGCAGCCTAGTTGTCAACTGCTCATATTAAGCTTCTCCAAGAATTCTTTCCCCAGATCTAATCGTTCTGATTTCAGTGCACACCATCAGGTGAAATCCATGTGTATAAGTCTGTGTTTATCTTTTGCTCTCTCTCTTTTTTTTTAACGGACGCCATTGTTTTTATTGTCATATAGAGTAGGGTTGCCAGATACCTTCTACAAAAGCATGGATACAACAGTCACATGTGCATAAGAAAGCTGTCATGCCTTGCTAAACTGGGCACCTGGCAAATCCCTGAGACTGAAGGTAGAGCTCTGCCCAGTAGGTCGCCAGCAGTGCTCAGTGCTGTTCTGAGGAAGAACATGGAACCAGAACACTTTCTCCCTCCAGTTGTTTTCGGGCACCCTTTGCTTGATTCCAGTGGCCTCACTACACTGGGGACGAGTAGGAAAAGGATGCGGTAGTCCTTAAGTTCTCTCTCTATTTTGACAAGGGGATGCGCTCACAGAAGAGCTCTGCCAGCAGTGAAAGGAGGTCTCTGATGCCACCAGCTGCCTGAAAACTCAAAGCAACTTGCGCACAGCTGGTGGCTGCTCGCCTTGGCGTGGTCTTCTGGTCTCAACATTGCCACGGGGATCCTTGTGTTTATATTTCTTATACAAACTGTTTGCAATGAATAAATCACGAGTGTACAGAATTCTATCATTCTATCCCCTGCCTCATTTTTGTAATCAGGTCTATGTTTTCTGGATAACTGATCCTTCTCTGTTTCCAACTTTTGCATTCCCATGTAAGGATTTCTAGACGTCAAATGCATATATCCAGCAGGGTGTTTTTTTCAGTTCTCCCCAGAGAAAGGCAATATTTATACTCAACTACAGGGAACTCTTTGGAAGGAGGAGTGGCATCCACTTCCATAATAGCTTGCCTCTGGAAACCCTATGAACCTGGAGAGAGGATGAAAGGCACCCAAGCGTCAAGGACTCTCCATAGGGTCACTATGAGTCGCCTGCGACTTGACCGCATTTAGCAACAAAAGGGGACTCTGATGGCCTAGTACATAACGAGTTGCATTACCAACTCAAAGGCAGACATTTCAAATCTACTTGCTTCTCCATGGAAGAAAAGTGGGTAATATCCTCCTATGTGGTTTGCAGAGTCTAAAAACCTTCTGGAGGGCCAACTGTGATTTGGTTTGGATTCAACAGCATAGAACAACAGTGTTTAGCTACATGACATCACCACCTCCGTCCATCCCCAGCCAGTCATAGTTTAGCATTCAGCTTAAGACAGTCAACATTTAAATCTCCTCTGATCATTCTGCCATTGTTAGTTGTCTCAAACTGGCTTTGTCTAGTAACTACCTCATATGCAACTAAATGGAGAATTCTGTGTATCAGCTTCGTGATTGCTGGTGTGCTTGATGTGTGAAACTATTACACATTGGAATGGTCAGCTGGACTCTATCTAACTAACCATTCTGATGTGGGATAATATCTCCCTTCTGTATTGTCTTTCTTCTTGTTTGGCATTTAATATGCTCCCAAATGTTATATCTATATATATTTATTTATTTATATATATATATTTATGTATGTATTTATAGATTTATATTTTTATGTCTTTATTTACAGCTCATAGTGCTTCTTTGAAAAGGAATAAGTGTCTCCAACGTGTAGGATCCCAGAAGGAACTCTGACTTGCTGAATGATTTGCAAGAAATAATCTTATGAACTAAAGCAGACCACCAGCCTGGTACAATTGGAGCAGTTCCACTTCTGGCAGGCAGCCTGAGTGTGATGCTGGAGGTACTGCGAGAGTAAGATGTTGTCACTGAGTGGGTGGACAAGGAAACTTGGAAGACAAAGCTGGTTGTATTCTTGACTTCCAGTTTCTTATCCATTCAAAAGCCCACTAATTTACCGAATTTTCTGGGGTTTAGGTACACTATTATTTAAAAGATTATATTTTGAGGCAGGAAAAGACAGTTATATTAAGTTCTGCTTCAGCGCTTAGACCTGTGGTCTATATACACTTATTCCTAAAATTACCTACAATTGTTTTCCAAATTATGCAGTGGCTTCCTGAGTTATGATAATTACACAAAAACCATTGACATTATGTAGAGTCATTTTGTTTCAATCATCACAATACAAAGAGACAATTTAGAAAGTTCTAATTGACACCATCCACACCAGAATTTGGCTGTTCATCAAGTAGCTTTCCTTTTAAAAATTACAGACACACTCTGAAGTTCTGTGAGACATCAAATATTAATGACCAGTCAAAATTATGTGAGTTGTATTTGCTGTGGCTATTTTTTATAGAAAAGGTATAACACATAAATATCATGAGAGTTACTTTGGGACTTTCCACATTTATGACTTTTCTTGTTCTTTTATAAGGCATAGCATTAAGTGACAGGTCTACAGAGTGGGAGATTTAGTGGAAAGGTTATATGTTTTGGAGGGAAAAAAACAGACAAACTCACAATGCCTCTAGAAGTTATGTACCCCCCGTACATGTTACTTTTAAAAAGTAGAAAATGCTAAGTGTGCAATAGAAGTTTCTTGGTCCCTACTTTTAGTTAAGTCAGCACCTACATTATGAGACTATAAAAAAACCTCCCCAAACCCAACCAAACCACTTTGATAAGATATTCGACAAGCTAAGTACTTTAGGGGATTTGATAAAGAAGAAAGGACACAAAAATAGAAGAATAAAAGATGCAGCTTCATAAATATAGCCAGGTAAGCAGACTTTGAAATCAGTTTAAAACAAAAAATGGAACTTCCCTCTCCCAGAGCCTTTCTTTGAGGACTTTTTATATCTTCCAAGATGAAAGTCTAAGATACTGATCGAAGCCTATCGGAAATGCTCGATATCAGCACAAAAGAGATTTCATTTGTTCTGTCCCTCACTATCTTTAATTAACCTGGGCACATGACCCACCTGTCCCATCAGCAAAGATGGTGTGAAATGTTAATTCTCTATTCACCTCTGCTCTATCAGTTATGTGTACAGGAAAGCCTGCCGTTAACTGACCTCTCCGTGGTAGACACACCATTTCTTAGCTCTTTTTCTATATAGTACGGCCACTCAAATTCTGATATACCATTACCATATACATTTTCATATGTGTGTACCAGGTAGGAGAAAGCTCCTCACTCACTGAGGATTGGCTGACCGAAGCAACATGAACTTGGCTTTCAGAAACTCTCCTTTCCCCTTAGCTGAGGTTATCTCAAGGATATTAGAGAATTTCTCCTTCCATGGCAAGGTGAGTCACATAACTGCTTCAGATGCTGTGGAGCTATTCTCATGTGAGACAGGCTGCTGGGCTTCTGTGTCTTCAGAGACGAGGCTGTGCCAGTCACTGGGCCACAGAATGACAAATTACCTCTCTGCCAGCATCAGAGCGAGGACAGTTCTCGCCACAGCCTCCTCCAGATGGGCCTAATTAAACTATTAGCCAATGAGCAAGGTCTTGACGGCTCCATTAGGAACCCTCCTGTGCTTAAATAAACAGCTCAAAATAAATCGTTTCCTCCATTAGCGTGCTTCTTCTGTGCAGATCTGGGCCAGGCATAAGATATGGTCACCATGGGGTCTGCTCGTGGTGAAGGAGGGAAGACTGTGGGACTCTCTCATTTCATTTGACCATCGTTTCTCTGAGACTCTGGAACATGCTAGAAAGCAGTGTAACGATGGGTGACATGGGGAGAAGAGAGCAGCTTTCCAGCTTCTGGTACATTCAGTGGCAGCCAGGGTCATTGTCATTATTAGCACTGCTCCATCTGTTGATGCCTATCAATAAAGCGCGTTTCCCTTGGCTTGCTGGCCATGCATTCAATCCCTTCGTAACTAAATGCTTTTCTTATGACAAGTAGATATGTTAGCCAAATATTGTTTTCTCCTTTACACTTAAGTGCCACTTAAGAGGCAACTTTTATGTATAATGTGTGAAAATGCTAAGCAGCAAATAGACCATCTTATCCAAAACTGACTGAATACTAAAATCAAATCCAATGCCACTGAGTTAGCACATGTGCTACACATTAAATGGCTCCATAGGATTTTTCTCGGCTGTAATCTATATTGAACTTGAAAGCCAGGTCTTTCTTCCACAGCCCCATGAAGTAGATTCAAACTGCCAATCTTTAGCCAAGTAATCAAGCACAAACCATTTGAGCTACTCAGAAACCTTTACCAAGGAACCAGCCTGCTACTCTTGAGTTTATTTCAGCTCATGGGGATCCTTCATTGAGTGTCTGAGGCTACAAGCGTTTCCTGGAGAAGACTGTCCATCCATCTCCTAGCAGCCAGTGGATGCAAACTGCTGACGTTTGGGTTGGCATCACAACATGGAACCCATGATGCCATACTCACTCATTTTCTCATTTCAGTCAGTCAGAAAACCCTTTGAAGAAGTATTACTCCTCTGCACATAATGTGTCACCACAAGATAGTATTACCTTGATAAAAAAAAATTAAATGTTGTTAATATGACCCTGGGCTGTCATTCTGAAAGAATCCCCTGTTATCTTTTCCTCTCCTTTTAATTGTTTAAGACTATTGATAAAAAAAAAATGATTAATCAGTTTATATATAAATATGGCATGCCCATTCTCCTCTTCTCTTCTAAGTTGTTTTGACCCATCTTTCAAAACCCAGGTTCTCCACGTGATGTTCCCCAACTACGTCAGAGAGTGAGAGCTCTACTCCTTGTGATCTGAGGGGGGCGCTCCTGTCTTAATAACTCCATCATATAATAAGGCTTGGGGATGCTGATGTAAAAGGACTTTCAAGTATCCTTGGAAATGACAACTGAGCCTAAAGTGAGACTGAGTAATTCTCTCATAGTGGTCTATTTGTAGTAGAAATTTCTGTAAAGAGAAGAACACTTTCTAGCGGGAAATACTGTTAACAGTTAGCTAAAGAGAGTTAAGGCCTGTAAGTAAGAGAACATGGAGTCATGTTTCTGACTGGCCTACAATACTTTTTGTGAGCTTTGTACAAAGGGGTTAGAGTTAGAAGAAGAGGGAGCCATTTCTTCATAAAGGACATTAAGAGACACAGAGAAGGTGACTCCGTCCTGTGCTATTTGGAGACACTGGAAGACGCTTCTCTCTGTCCCTGGACAACCAAAGCAGAGGACATGAAGAAGGACAAAGTAGACATTAAGGAAGTTATTTAATAAAAGGCCAGGTCTGTACTTGACCATAGTGTAGTCCATGAAGAGCCACATGGCTAATCCAATAGCCACACTTCACTGATAGCAAGAACCCACCAAGAACTTCGTGGGAGAATGATGGGTAGTCTCCTTCCATGTAATTTAGAGCCTCAGAAACCCACTGAAGGGTCAACTGTTAATTGGTTTCAACTGAAGGGCTAGAGCTACAAGTTATTAACCTAAAGCAAAGCAGTGTGAACACATCCAGTAGTAACAAGAGAAAAAGCTTGGCTACTTGCTTGTTAGGTGCTGTTGAGTCTAGTATACGACTCATAGCAACCCTATGAACAAAAGGTCTAAACCCTGTTCTATCCTGTGCCATCCTCACACTTTTCAAAACATAAGACACATTGTGGCAGACAATCCACCTGGTTGAGGGTCTTCCTCTCCTTCACTGACCCTACACCCTTCCCAGCACCATGTCCTTCTCCAACGAATAGCACCTCATAGCAACATGTTCAAATCATGTGAGGAGAAGCCTCATTCTTGCTTACAAAGAATACTACAGCTGCACCCTCTCCAAGACCTGCCTGTTTGTTCTCTTGGCCGTCCATGGTATGTTCAGAGCTCTTCTCCAACACCACAGCTCGAAGGTGTCAATTCTACTGCAAGGTTTGGTAAAAATTTCTAAATTTCCTCCTCTTTAGCTCCAGAAGGAGGAGCATATATTTGAATAATAGTCACGTTAACCGATCTTCCCTGTATATGGATGGCTATCATTCTATCACTCTCCACATTGTATTTCAGGAGAGAATTCGAAATTGACCTTTTGACTATGAATGCAACACCGTTTCTGCATAGTACACCATATGATTATCTGATTCAAACTGGGCAAAGTGGGTCCATTTCATCTCACTCATAACGCCCAGTATGTGGACGTTCATGAGTTCCATTTGATTTCTAACCATTTCCAGTTTTTCAACATCCAAGTTACGTACGTTTTATGTGCTTTATTTGAGATTACAGCCAAGAAAACCTCTATGGGGCAGTTCTACTCTGTGAAACATTAGGTCATTAGGAGTCTTGGTGACATCATGGTGGCAATTTTGGTCTCAGGTTTTGGTAGTCCTCTTTAGGAGCTTCCAGATAGACAATGAAAGAATTGGTGCATAACTTTACATAAAGTTCATAATAATTTGATCTTACTAATCTTCAACTAACGCCATTTGAATTTCTAGGCCACAGAAATCTGTAGGCCCATGAATTTCCCAGTGTTCCTGAAATAAAATGCCACAGACAAGGAAGCTTATAAATACAGAAATTTGTTGTCTTGCAGTTCTAGGAGTTAGCAGTTCAAATCAGCATGTTTTTAGGGATAGGCTTCTTGTCAAGTCTCCTTTATTTGATTCAACTTCTGGTAAAAAGAAATTAAAACTCATTGCCATGGAGTCAGTCCTGATGCATAGCTGACTCTCCAGTGGAAGTCCAAGGTTATAATTCACATGAGAGGAGAGTGTTCTCCTGAGAAGTCATTGATGGATTCAAACTGGCAGACAAGTGCAGCCTTTCGGTTAGTAGCATGACTCGCTATGCACTAAACCGTCCAGGCATTTCTGTTTGTAGGTGCATCTTCAGATAACACCCTTCCTCTGTTCTCTTTGTCTCATTTCCTGTTTCATAAGGGCACCTGCTAGATTGGATCCAGAGGCACTCTCCTAATTTATAACCTCAAGCTCACTAGGATAATAACAGCTTTAAAAACTCTACCTCCAAACAAATCACATTCACAGGGACAAAGTTTAGGATATCATCTTACAGTTTAGAAGCTATGATTTAATGGTCATAGTAGAAATATTTGTTTTGATATTGTTGTTGTTGTTAAGTGCTGTCAAGTCATGGATGACTCATAGTGAGTGACCCTATGAATGAAAGACCTGAACACTTGTATTACTTTCGTCATTTCTTCAAGTTCATAGAGTTTCCAAAGGCAAGCTATTTCAGAAGTGGAGGCCATTCCTGCCACCAAGCCTGTTTTAATCAGGGAGCTCCACCAAACACTGTCCACCATGGATAACAATTATCAAAGTTGACACATCAGTGTCACAGTGTTCGGCATCACAGCAACCACAAGTTACCTCTCTACAGTATGTGTCAAATGCAATAATGGCTTTGATGTTCCTATTAAATTTATCAGAATTCAGATTCCATTTCAACACCATGCATACAGTAGAACTTCAGTGAATACTCGATAAATAAAATTGACTTTAAGAGTTAATTTGCTTTGCCTTTAAACTTCTTGAAATAAGTTATGTTTTAATAGGTTTATTTAAGCAATGATTCCTGAATGGAGGGGTATGCTGAATATATATAGTGGCCTTTCTACATTCAAGTGGGACAAAGAAGAAATAAGCCATAATCTCCACTACTCAAAAGTTAGAACATATTAGGAGATATAATAATAATATGAGCATTAAATTACAGAAAAAGAATCATGTCAGTATTTCAGAGATACATGACAGTGTGTAGAGAAGGTAAACACTTACTGATGATTTAAAAGTTGACAGTTGGAACTTATTAGCCACTCTATCAGAGAAAAATAAGTATAATTCTGTAAATACTTATTTTTTTCTTAGCTTTTGAATAGTATAGTTGTTGTTGTTGTTGTTTACCATATTGTTGGAACCAGCCCATAGCTGACCCTGTGGCAGGTTTTCAATGACAGTTAATCACATGGAAGCAGATTGCCCATCCTCCTATGGGGCAGCGGGTGGATTTGAACTGCATGCCTTTAGGATAACAGCAAAGTTTTCTGCCACTAGGCATTTGACTGTGCTATGTGAAACCTATACTTGGATCAGGAAGCAGTCCTCAGAACATAGCAAGGAAACACTACATGGTTCAAAATCAGGAAGTGAGTGCATAAGGGATGTGTCCTGTCTCTATACTTTTTCAATCTATATGCAGAACAGATCATTAGTTAGGCTGGGATTTATGAGGAGGAATGTGGCATCAGGATTGGAGGAAGACTGATAAACAACCTGCATTATGCAGATGATACAACCCTACTTGCTGAAACTGAGGAGGACCTGAAGAAAGTGCTGCAGAAGGTCAAGACTGCAGTCTTCAATATGGAGTGAAGCTAAACATCAAGAAAACAAAGATTCTTACTCCTGAGCCAATTGGCAGCACCATGATGGATGGAGAAGAGCCTGGAATTGTTAACAATTACACCTTGCTTGACTCCACAACTAACACTTTTGGTACCAGCAGTCAAAAAAATCAAAAGGCAAATTGCATTAAGTAAATCTACTGTCAGGAACCTTTCCAGAGTACTGAGAAGCAACAATGATAGTCTAGATACTAACATATACCTGATCCAGGGCATGGTCTTTGTAACTTGCTATGCATCAGAGAGCTGGTCAATGACCATGGATAAGATAAGAAGAATTGATGCCCTTGAGTTGTGCTGCTGGAGAAGAGTCCTGAACACGCCATGGATCACTAAGAGAACAAAGAGGTCTGCTTTGGAGAGAGTGAAACCAAGTTTCTCTTTGGAGGATAGGATTTGAAGCTCCATTTCACAGACTTTAGGCATGTGGCCAGGAGGGACCAATCCTTGGAGAAGGACATCATGCTTGAAAGGGTGGAGAGATAGCACAGGAGAGGAAGACCCTCAATGAGATGGGGTGACTCAGCAACTAGGGTAATAGGGATAGGCATGTCAGAGACAATAAGATTGGCTCAGGATAGAGCAGGGTTTAGAGTTATTGTACATAGGATTGATATGACTTGCAAGTGACTCAATGGCACATAACAACAGCAACAACAACACCGAGTAGGACACACTTTGGGTGTATGAGGCTGTACCTGCACAAAAGGAAATTGTCTTTCTTCTGTGGAACCACTGGCTAATTTGGGAGAGTCTTAGACATTGGGTGAGCAACACAGCTCTGTATAGGCTATGTTCTGTCCTACAGGGTTTTTTAGGAGTCAGAGTCAACTCAATGACAGTGAGATTGGCTGTTTTGGGGTTTTTCTGGTTTAGATTATAGAAGCCATGGTATTTGTATCTCAGTTTTACTTCCTGGGTAAGAGCCTACTTACACAGCTATTATGCGTGCTGGATTATACTTTTAACACGGACTTGCTTTCTTATTTGACCTTTTACATCTGAGGAGAGCTGATGCATCAGTTTATATATTGTAGGCCCCATCAAATCCATACGAAATTATGGGAGAGGGGAAAGCTCTTGTGGCCTAGTGGTAAGAAGCTAAGCTGTAATCCTAAGGGTACATGGTTCAAATCCACCTCTGCTCTGCAGGAGAAGGAAAGGCAATCTAATCCTATTCCATTAACTATCTCTAGAAATCTGCTGGAGGGTCAGATATGAGTTGGTTCTAGCGTAACAGTATACAACAACAACAACAATATATCTAACACAGTAATGCCAACAAATTTACATAAATGGTCAACTCTAATACTGAATGCTGAAATTTCAAAAGTGTGTTTATATATAGAGTGTGGCAATGAAAATAACAAATGCTATATGTGAAAGTTGAAAATGTTTCCCAATACTGTATTAGTTATTCAAATGAAAAACAAAACAAAAACCCACCACCAATATCTGTATTAGCTGAATCTCTGGATTACTGACTTTCTGGATTGTTGTAGTCTAGATTTGACATCTAATGTCAACATTTTCAACAGTGAATAATAGATTGTTTCTATGGTGGCCATAATACTGCAGTTCACCCATCTTCCTGAAGAGTCTTTATTGTCCAAGGGGGCTTAGGCACTCTAAACTGCACTGAATCCACAGCAGGGATAAGGTGGCCCCCTGGAATACACAGCATTACTCTCACCTCACAGGTAACTTCGACGTAAGACTCCTCCACAGCCTTCCTGAACTTCCCTTAGGTTGCATGGTGGCCTAGGAACTTCTCTTCCTTCCTTCTTTCACTTTGGGTCAGACTTGCACCAGAGTCTGCCTTTCACAGCCTCCCTCAGCTATCACCCCACATTCCCTCAAAGGTATTCCCCCTCATGAAATCCAACTTGTTGTCTGCCTTTCAGTGGCCCTAACCTAACTCATGCCAGCTACCTCTCCCAGTTCTGCTGTTGTTGTCATCTCTGTGAGGTGCTATTGAGTATGACTCATAGTGATCCTGTAAACCACAGATTGGCCTCCTCTCCTACCCTATGCATTCTCTGCATCTCTGACATGCTCAAGGCCGTTGTTGCCATCACTGTTCCAACATCTCATTGAGAGTCTTCCTTTAACTGACCCTCCACCTTTTTTTTTTAAAAGAAAAGTCTTTCCTAACAACATGCCCAAAGCATGGGAAATGAAGCATCACCATCCTTGCCTCAAAAGAACACGGTGGCTATATTTTCTCTAAGACATGTATCTCTTTGTCAGCTCATGGAAACTTCAGTTCTCTTCCCCAACACCACACACACACACACACCAAAAGCCAAACAAAACAGCAACAACACTCAAAGGCAGTGATTCTTCTTCTGCCATGCTTCTTCAGTTGTGTATCTCTCAGAAGCGTAGCAAGTGTTTGAAAAGACCATGGCCTGAAGCAAGTGCACCTTAGTCTTCAAACTAACATCATTTCTCCTCGGTACTTTGGAGGAGTCTATAACAGCAGACTTTCCTATTGCAACATGTCTTGTTAATTTCATGATTGCTGATGTTGATTGTGTTTCAATCTTTTCTCCATGTATCATGATGTTTCTTTTCAGGTCAGTGGTGAGAGCTTTTACCTTCTTGTTGTTGAGGTGTATTCATATTGAAGGCTATAGTCTTTGATCTTCTGCAGCTAGCATTTCCTCCTCACTTTTAGCAAGCAAGGTTGTGTTATCTGCTTAATGCAGTTTGCTGATGAATATTCCTTCCATCGTGGTTCTGCATTCTTCTCAGAGCCCAGACTCTCAGCTAATTTGCTCAGTATATGCATTGAGTAATTATGGGGAAAAGATACACCCCAGACACCGCCCTTTCTTGATTATAAACTATGCAGTGTTTCCTTGCTTTGTTCAAATAACAGGTTTTTGCCTAGGTATAAGTTTCATATGAACATAATTAAATGTTCTGGGATTCCAACTTTTCTCAATGTTAACCATAGATTATTATGATCCACACAGTCAAAGGCCTTTGCATAGTCAATAAAACACAACTAAATGGCCTCTTCTCAAATGACAGCAACTTCATCCTTGTAGCTGCTTAAATAAAAAATCTTCATTTATCTTTTTACATCTTTCTTTCACTCTTCGAGTTCAGTCTGTTGTTGTTGTTATGTACCATCGAGTCAGAACCGACCCATGGCTGACCCACTGGCAGATTTCAGAGGCAGCTAACTGCATGAGAGAAGATTTTCTATTCTTCTCCCATGGAGTAGCTGGTATATTTGAACCACACGTGTGTGGATTGCAGCACAGCCTCTTGCCACGAGGACACTTTTTATTTGGCATACTTTCAAATCAAATCTAAAATCTAAACTCAGTGCCAACCGCCTTTGGATCATCGTTGGTCTCAGGACTACTTGCTACCTTTGTTGCCACCCTCTCTCATTTGCAGTCTACACCCTCTTCACTTATACACTGTCTCATGACACCTCACTCTTAAGGCAATAATTTTTAAAAAACCTACTATCTGACTTCTCATTTTCAACATCTGCCTGGTACGAATGAATGCCAAGTTGTGAGATGGAAGCCATGCTAGTTGTGACTGTTAATGTCAACTCCATTGAGTCATGATTCTCTGGTTTGTCAGGTCAGTAACAATGCAGTCGTCTTCCCCTTTTGTATAATGCTCATTTTCCTTTTCCCATGACAACCTGCTCTTTGGAATCTATCCATAGTAATGAGTGAGGAGGGGGCATATTCTCATATAGCAATCAACTTCATCCATTAAAATACGGAGTATGGAATTCTCTATTACAAATTTTGCTGGCTCTTAGTTTTGTTTAAGCAAACTCATTTTCCTTACATTAACCTACAGAGAGACTTTGCAGTCTGCACAAGCTCCCAATCCCACTTCTACAACACTGACATAATTTTCTAGTGATAGTTAGCTATGATCTAGGTACTTTGGCCTGAAATAAAATTTCTTGAATATGCCAAACCTGTATTCCTTTGATATACAACTCCTTTTCATTATCTAAGGTAATTACATTCTAAACAATACATTTAAATATAGACTTCGAGAATAATACTGTATTACCACCCGTTGAAACATAAGATTAGTTTCCTCTGAGCCTCTGGTCACAACATTTTTACCAATTTTTCACTATATAGTTCTGTTTCATATTTATTTCAGTTTAAAGGCACCTTATAATGTACAACTGACTCATTAACATTCAATGTGTAACATGTAACACTGTAACTCATGACTGAGAGAGGCTTATCTCCAAGGACATATTTTCTGGAAACAAGTATTTTCTCCAAGGACCCATAACAGCCTCTTTGTGTTTAAAACATACAATACTTAAGCACAATTCTTGAGAGCCATTTTAAATAGCAAAAATCTCTCAGAAAGCATTAAAATGTTCCACACTTCACACTAAATGGATTGTGACAAGGACATTTATTTACAGTATAAGAACTGAAACAAGGAGACAGAATGCCAAATTGTTTGACCTCAGCTGGGAATGTGCGCCCTGGTCAACTCATATTTTCTGCCACTCTAGGCATGTCTGGAAAAGCATACCAGGTTGCTAACTGAAAGGTAGGCAGATCAAATCCATTAACTGCTTCTCTCATAGAGATTTGCAAACTCAGATACCTGAAGGAGGGGTACCATGAGTAGAAACCTATTCTATGGTGGTAAGCTCAGATTTGATTAGTACCTGTAACTATGTTGCAGATGCCTATATTAAGTAGATATCTTTGAGTATCCAAGAATATCCAGAGTACTCAAGAATGCTAAGAATGAATTGATGTTGTTGTTGAGTACTATTGAGTCAGTACCTACTCATAGAGGACCCTCAAGAGGGTTTTCAGAGGTAATAAGTCACCTGGGAAGAGACTGCCCATCCTTCTCCCACAAGAATTGAGGAAAATGATCATATTTCATTTGCCTGAAATGCTCATCTTGCCAATAAATGCCTGGTTTACCCTGTCATTTATTTAGAGTCTTTCTTCAAATCTCCTTTTTAAAGTGTATTGATATGTCACATATATATTGTTGTTTCTTCTCCATCACATGAAAATATGCCTTGTTTCATTTTCCTCTAAAGTATGTATGGTATATCTTTTTATTTATTTTTTTTATTGCCTGTCTACCCTTAACAGACAGGATGATTTTCTTGTTCATAGATATACCCCAAAATGGAATCATTGTTAATATAAAGTAGGTAAACAATGTACATCTGGTGAGTGAAAGAAATTTACTTGTGGAAGGGCTATCTGATATTGATAATGATGCATGTCATTAAGAGTAATGCTGTAAGAAAAAAAAAGGAAAACAATTATTTGATGCTGATAAATCAAAGCACATTGCATCACAGATTACAGGAAAACCCTTGTTAGAAATGTTCACTTCTTCCCTATCCCATATCTTCTTCTCCCAATTCCACTACAGTCTTAGACAACAAATGACAGTAGGTCCAGATTCTAGAACTCTTGGTATCATATTTATTGGTCCATTTGAGCGATATACAATGAAACTCCCAGGTATTTTTAAAGTTTCAGTGAGTCCCTGAAAGTTGGCATGCCAGAGTGAGTTAAGTTTTTTTTCCATACTTTCCTTGGTTGCATAGGAAACGAAGTCTAAAGTGGCATCTTAAGTAGGCAGGAGAAAGGTAGGTACACGTGGGATCTCAACTTCTCAATAGTTGCCACAAGTTGTTCCTTGAAGAAAAGTGTAGATGATGGAGAGTCGGGGAATGTGGGGTTACAACACATATGTTGTTGGTATGTACCATCAAGTCGCCTGTAGCTCATAGAGACCCTATGTACAACAGCTCAGAACCCTGCTCTATAGTGAATCAACCTTATTGTCTCTGACACTCCTACACACATTACCCCAGTCACTGAATCAATCCATCTTATTGAGGGTCTTCCTCTCTTACAGTGTCCCTCCACCTGCTCAAGCATGATGTTCCTCTCCAAGAACTTGGACAAAACATATAAATAAAAGGAATTCAAGTGGATATTCTCTATAGTATTTTCTCTGCATTTAGAGATTATATTTGCAAGGCTGTGGAGCAACATCTTCACTTCTGTAATTGTCCAACACCCTGAAAGTTAAACCTGTGGAAAATCTGGACTTTTCCCCAAATAGTAGAAGTTATATTGCTATTGAAAAGTGGTGCTTACTAGAAACATTAGAGTTTAACAAGCATATTAAAAACCCTTTGAGGCAAGGACGGCAGGATTTGGGGCACATACTCAAGGAAGACCATCACTAGAAAGGGGCATCATAATCGGTTAAGTAAAGGAGCAAGAAAACAAGTGAGAACCTCTATGAAATTTCTTGTCCAAAAATTGTGATGTTGACTTAAACATAGCAAAAATCATTAAAAAAGAAAGAAAAGAGAGAGAGAGAACTCGGAAACGTTTCCCCCCCTATTTTATAGAAAATCCCCATGAGTCTGAGTCAACTGGACAACTATTAATAACAATGAAAACAAAACCAGGTTTCATTCACCAACTAACTCAGGTTAACAAGGAAATACTCATTGCTGCCGATTCAGAACCAACTCATAGCTGACTCTTCAGTGGGTTTACAAGAAGCCCTAAATTGTAGAGGAAGAGAATGCTCGTCTTTCTCCCCCAGAGCTGTGGATGGGTTAGAATTGCTAAGGTGACTTGCCTGGTCTCCAAGTTTAGCAAGATGACTCTCTACAGACAACACCAGTAGAGCTCCCATGAACAAAAGAATACAGGGCGAGGGGGCGGTGGGGACAAGTTTCAAGGGTGTTCTTCAGAAATATTCCCTCAAGTCCTGAGTCTCCTGTAAAGCTCATTGGGTCCATTGGAAGTGAAAGCTCTTGATCAGTAAGCTGCAAATACTTCTGTAACACACACTTAATTATAACTAATTTGTTATTGATTAACAATTACTTTCAACAGAGTCATTGTAAAACTGCCTCTTGCATTTAATCACAATAAAAAGACACTGAACTCTTTTTTAAAAAAATAATTTTTTTTTATACTGGCTTACTTACAAAGTTTGTACCCATTGTTGTTCACACTGGATCTTTCCCATTTCCTTTACCCACCCCTCCTCTCCACCCAAAAAATTGGGGCCCCTATGACCCTGCCCATCCTCACCCCTCTGCTCTTTCTCTCCCCACCTTGGATCTTCATACACCTTTTACTATTTATCTTTCTATTTCTACAATAATGGTATTATGCAATATTTGTCTTTATGGAACTGAGTTAGTTCACTTAACATAATCCAGTCCATACCAAGATAGGTAGAGATTTTCAAAGTCATTGCTACTGCATGATGTACAGTATTCCATCATGTGACTATATCATAATTTCTCAGTCCATTCAATTGTGGTTGGACATTTGCGCTGTTTCCATGTTCTTGCAATGGTGAATAACACTGTTATAAGCATCTATATATGATCTCTGTATGTGCCTCAGTTCTAATTTTCTCTGGGTGTATTTCAAGCAGTGGAATAGCTGGGTCATACGGAATTTCTATGAACACTGAACTCTTTTCTGTATTTTCCTAGCATCCTATGGTCTAGATAAAGTACAGCATGTTGATTTATTTTAAATACGATGTGAAAACCATATTTCAAAAAAATAGAAGAGGACTTTTTTTTTATTAAGAAAAAAGCTCTTGTGAGTGTGATTGATGTTCAGCATGAAATTCATGACTGGCATCCATCCTGGCAGGGAATACTTGTGAGGTATTTCAATAATTTAAGTGAAGTCTCTGTGATGATTAAAGCTGTGTGCCATCTTGGGTGGGTTGTACTATGATTCTCGGTGATTTGGTAGTTCCATAACTAAGTAGTCATTCTCCAAGATGAAAAAAAATGATATAATGCAATCACTTACATAGTACAATCTGCTATGAGCAGTCAGTCAGTTGAACGGAAATGTTCTCTTGGGTGTGTGGCCTGCACCCAATATATAAGGGTGACCTGGCAAACCTCTTTGACTTTTTGTTTGCTGCCACTCCAACACCAGCCTGCCCATCTGATCTCTGATTCCCTAACCTTGAGTTGAAGCCTGCTATGTTGTCTGCCAGTCTTGGGATTCGTTAATCTCACAGCCTGAGAAATTGCTGCCTGCTTTCCTGTGCTCATCAGCCTCTGCCACTTGTGAGTCAGGAAAAGCTTCCAGTCTAACATCAGACCCACTGACTTCGGGCTTACTGGCCTGTGTTAAAATTGTGTGAGTCAGTTCTTTGAGATAAATTCATCTCAATGATAGAAGATAGATAGATGATAGATAGATAGATAGATAGATAGATAGATAGATAGATAGGCATGTGTAAATGTCATTAGGCTTCTCTGGAGTCAGCCTAAGATCATCTCTGTTCATAAGTGGTGGTTTTGTTAGGTCCAATCTAATCGACTCTAACTCATAGTGACACTACGAACATCAGATCTAAGTCTCACTCTGTCCTGCATCACCTTCGTCATTTCTGATATACTCAAACCTATTGTTACAGTCATCGTGTCTGGAGCCTTCCCGTCCATAAGTAGGAACACGAACATCAATTATGAAATTAGTCCTTAAAGGACTAATCATAACATTTTATATAAAATCGTAACATTTTATATGTGCTTAGGAGTTAGTGGACTTCAAGAAATCAAATTGTGTTAGAGTAAACTCATCAAGCTAGGAGTCTCATCTATGAAGTAGAAATGATACACACACACTTAGTGCTTACCACTTATACAACATCATCAAGATAAAATAATGCATATATTTAAATTTTCACATAGCTGTAATCAAGTCATCAAAGAGTAAAGTCTATGTTTATAAAGCTTAATTTTTCTAAGAGGTTTTATCTTCCTTCTTTCTTGACACAGAATATACATAATCGGCTAACAATTTTAAGGCATACGATCATCCTTGTGGATATCAATGAATATCCTGGAAAGCAATTTTAAGACAATTCCCTCAGGTTCAATAGAAAGCAGAGCCCTCTTCCCTTATCTGAGGCCCCAGATGACTTCAGACTCCAGGCTTCCACAGCCATCCCTCTCCACTCACCCTGTCACTCCTTGCTCTCCATTGCTAATTTTACCTCCTTCTTCCATCATGCCTAATCATCCCGAAGACACATCAACATTTCTCCTAATCTCTTGTTGGGCTAGCCATTAAATTCTAATATTTTGAGGGTACTGGGAAGAATTCAGTTTTAATGCTAGGTTAAAAAGAGAGAGAGTCAATTACATAAAACTTGATGTGTTTGGGGTTTTTTATATTATTATTATTATAGGACATATGCTTTTGTGAATGATCTATTCTTTGTTGCATAAAGGACTTTTCCACCAATTATTGCATTTCTAAGTGTAGTTTTAGAGCCTTTAGTTGGGACAGAATATTAATACACTCATTTGGTAATGAAAGGACCACGCATAGGCAGCTGGGAAGAAAGGCCTGGCAATCTACTTCAGAAACAATGCTGTGGAATACAGTCTCCTAACATGCATTCATGGCTCACCATTAGTCAGTAATGACTCAGGGGTAACTGGTTTGCTTTTATTTTTCAGATTTGAATTTTTTTTCCAAATAATATTTTATTGCAGTTAGTTTGAAAGTTTAAAAGCATATTGCATGTGGGGGGGGGGCAGGAGTGGTGGTCAATTAATTATGTGTCTTTTCTTCCATAATGTCAATTACAATACACACAATGTCTGATTATCTGTTTATTCCACATTGTCATTCTCTTCACCAATTTCTAGAAAGTGTTTATTGTCTACCCATTATTTTTCTACTCTCTTTATTCTCCCCCCCCCAACCATACTAGGAATAACCACACTACAAAAACTTTTCTCTAGTTTTTATAGCAGATGTCATACACAGTATCTCTCCTTTTGTGATGGATTTATTTCACTAATCATGTTCTCTAGATTAATCCATGCTGTGTAGGGTCTCATAAGTTCTTCGTTGTTTTCAAGCTGCATAGTTTCCATTGTGTGACTGTACTGTAGCTTCTCTATGCATATGCTTGTTGATAGACAGTTGGGTTTCCCCCTTCTCTTTGTTATTATGAACAATGCTACAATAAACATGAGTGCGCATATTCCTATACATGTAATAGCTCTTAATTATTTTAGGATAGTTCCTAGGAGTGAATAACTGGACCAAGTGGCCCTTTTATTTTTAACAGTTCAAGGATGCATCTAACTGCATGTGGGGTAAGATGAGTGTAGAATTTGACCATGCATACAGAGCCTGAATGTCTTTAGGCAAATATGTTCACTGCTAGAAAGTTAATTACACTAATTATAATTAACAATTTTAAGTGCAATAGAATTGTCTTATGTGGGCAGGGATGAGTGGGAGGATATATCTTAAAATGACTATAGGGCTAAGTTCTTGTTGTCCAAAGAATATAGTGATTCATTGCATGCTGTGAAGAAGAGATTTTATTACAGGTCAGAGAAAAAACAAAGTACACTTGTTAAAAAGCAAGACACTTTCACATAAACACTCTAAATCAAACGATTTTCATTTTAAAATAAAAAATGGTCCTTCTTGAAAGTTGGGCTCTTTGTCTGACTCAGTGATACAGAATCCTATACTATCCTTTAGTGAAGTATAATGAAGTATATCAGAAGGAGGATGGCACCTTGTGTCTAATTCACAAAGCAGACGTCAGGTTCAGCATTTCCTGGGTGGCCGATTTCTTCAGATTTAGATTTACAAAAACAGTTACGAAAGCTGCCAAAGTTATTAATCAAAGATCAATGGCATCTCAACTTCCATAAGTCGTTTCAGACAATATTGCGCATTTTAATCAATGGCTTGCACACTGCAAAGGGGAAGTACTGCTCAACCTTGAGAAAAGAAAGCAAGGGATAAATTGGGTAAATTTCAGGAGATACATATATTTCTTGTGTTTAACAATTTTATTTTTTAAAAAACAGCACAATATAATTACTTCTCTTTTCATTGTTTTAGACATTTGCATCATTCCTTTTTTCTTTTCCCTTGGCCTCTGACAGATTAGTAGAATGCAGAACATGTTTTTCCCCTCAATTCCAAAACTACAATTTCCTGAGCCTACTCCTTTTTTTAAAGTCTCTTGAGGAATCCAACAAAAGGTGACTTCTTCTTTGCTGGAAGTGGTTACCAAGTAACAGATCTCAGAAGCCTTCCAAAGGTTTAAGTGTAGATTTCAGAACTAAGTGGAACAACAACAACAAAAAAACCCCTCCACAATCAGATTCATGACAAAAACTTCCTTTGACAGAAACAGTATCAACTCAGAGACTCAAAGTACATTATTTCTGTCTCAGAGTGTAAGGGAAGGAGGGGCGGGGGGGAGAAAAGACTTGAAGGCTACATCAATTCAAAGGCAGTGCATAATAGTGATAAGCAAATGGCAAGTAAAGCAGCTGCTTTTTCAGGGAGGTTGAAGTCCTAGTAATGGCAACCTGACACATGTTAAATTAGAATGGTGCTCCACAGGCTTTTCAAGGACTAATTTCTAGGAGACATGTCTGAGTAGACTAGAACCACAGGTTTGTTGTTTTGGTTTTTTTTCCTTTTCTTGTCAGATGAATATGTAACCATTTGCACCTTCCAGGGCCTAGCAAAATACAAGTTTATTCCAAAAAGGCACTTGTTTAGGATTAACTCAAGAAATGGTACTGCTCAGTGGTAATAAAGATGTTAAGTAGCTATTTTGCTATAAGGCAACATTGTATCAAAAGAGAGAATCACACACTTGCTTTAGGTTTCTCAAGTCTTTGAAGTACTACTCCACCTCAAATATAATTAGCATGAACTGCTTTTGTGTTTTGTACTTAGAGCTTAATCTCATTGTGGAGGCTTCTATTGTTTAAAGTTCACCTGTTAGTATTTTTATCATGCTACATTTCACTGAATTCCCACTTTCCTGCCTAAAGTGGCACAATGCTAGCCAAGGGGGGGAGAAAGGTTCTTCGGAGATTTTTTTTCTCTCCCAGACACCATGGTTCTGTTCAATTGAATTCACTCAAGTCGTGGTTAACATAAACACTACGGAGAGTATGACATGTCAAATTAGCAGCTTTGCAAATCTCCTGTTAATTGTCAGCCTAATTAAAAAATTGCTAATTATAATGTTTATAACTTCAAATAACTGCTCAGCTATAAAGTACTGCCTGTCAGGTGTAAACAGGGGGACAAGGGGGAGGGAGAAATCAATCGACATCTGTTAATTTATCAACGTTAGTACACTAAATTGAAAAATGGATTGCCTAATGCACTGTAAATCTGCATTATGATAAAAAGACCAATTCATTTCAACACCTGCTTAATAAATGATAATGGCCATCTTTACTGGCTTGCCCCAGGGTTTCTCTGCTTATCAAATTCCCATCCAGCCTAGAAGTTGAAGAAAGGCAAATTCCAACTAAGCAGGAAAAATCTGTTACTACTGAGAGAGGAGAAGACTTTATAAATAGAGCTTTGAGCTGGTTCCAATCAGTTCAATTATGGGCAATATAGTGAAATAAAAGTATACTTAAAAAATTATCAAATTTGGTGATCTAGACAGAACATTAATGGTAGTTATAAAAATGAAGACTAAAAACCTTGGAGTGGAAGACTTGAAAGTGCATAGGGGGTCCTCTCAGGAGCCTGATACATCAAACTGGATGATTGCCAGGGTTAGTAACACACGATAAATAGATAGATAGATAGATAGATGAATAGATAATAGATAGATAGATAGATAGATAGATAGATAGATAGATAGATAGTAACACACATCAAAGGCAGTATGATTGGCCTCCATCTTTGAACTGGCCATTGTTTTGGACTCAGTCCTTCTAGAGATTTGATTGTTATGCAATGCGCATGCAGTTATTGGAAGCTAATTATGTTTCTAGCAGGTTTTCAAACTATAATGTCCCCCATTCCAGTTAGTGGTCTTCTTCATCCACAGTTTGAGATTCTGGTTTGTTCAGGTGTTTCTCAACTGGTCACAATTCAACCATAGAACGTGTAACCTGAAATATACCAACTGGATGTGCACAGCAGGCTATGCCAAGAAATCTGGAGGATAGCTATCTGGCCAATTAACTGGAAGAGATCTATATTTATTCTCATTCTAAAATTAATGATTCAAGAGAGTGTTGAAATAATTGAACAATATCACAAACAAAATCTTGCTGGAGATTATCCAAAAACAACTGGAAGAGTACATTGACAGAAGACTTCCAGAACTACAAGCTGGGTTTAGAAGAGGTCGTAGCACTAGGGATATCATAGCCAATGTCAGATGGGTCTTCGCTAAGAGCAGAGAATACCAGAAGAATATCTATCTGTGTTTCATAGACTATGCAAAGGCATTTGTCTGTTAGCTACAACAAATTATAGCTAACACTGAGAAGACTGGGAATTCCAGAGCACCTGATTGTGCTCTTGCATAACCTATACTTGGGTTAAGAATTAGTCATTATAACAGGGGAAGTGGTGTGTCAGGGATGTAGGTTGTCTCCATATTTTTTCCAATCTATTTGTGGACAAGATCATTCAGGAGGAGTGTGGCATCAGAATTGGAGGAGAACTCATCAACAATCTGCACTATGCAGATTACATGGCCTTACTTATTGAAAATGAGGAGGGCCTAAAATGTTTGTTGCAGAAGTTCAAGGAGTTCAATTCAATATGAATTGAAGCCCAACATCAAGAAGACAAAGATTCTCACCACTGAACCAATTGGCAGCACCATAATAGATGTAGAGGAGATTGTGATTGTTAACATTTCAGCCCATTTGGCTCCACACTAAACATTCTTGGCCCCAGCAGTCATGAAATCAAAAGACAAATTACATTGGAGAAATCTGCTGTCAGGGACCTCTCTAGATAACTAAAGAGCAACAGTGTCAGCCTGGAGACTAATGTGCACCAGATCCAAGCTATGATTTTTGCATCAGAGAGCTGGATAATGACTAAAGATGACAGGATTGATGCCTTTGAGTTGTGGTACTGGAGAAATGTGTTGAACACTACATGGATTACCAAGAGAACACACAGATTAGTCTTGGAGAAAGTGAAACCAAGTTACTCTTTGGAGGCATGGATTTTTAAGCTCTGTCTCACATATTTTGGCCATGTTTCTAGGAAAGACCAGTTTCTGAAGAATGATAGTATGCTTGGAAGGGTAGAGGGACAGCTCAAGAAAAGATGACCGCAGATGAGATGGATTGACTCAGTGACTGGGATAATGGAGTTAGGTATGTCAGAGACAGTGAGATTAGCTCATGATAGGACAGGATTTAGAGCACTGTGACGTATAGGGTCCCTGTGAGTCACAAGTGCCTTGACAGCAATGACAAGTAACTAAAATTTGTAATTTTAGTCCAGTTTCTAAATCCTTTTGAAAAACTTGTCTAGTTTCACAGGTTCTTCAACATCGATTTGCTTGACACTACCCTGCATTAGACAACTGTCTTTTCTGCTTTCTAATATATTTCAAATGCATTCCTTTTGTAAGTTGAAAGGTCTTGTGAGCATTTGATGGTAGAGACTCCCACTTTTAACTCCATTTCTTTATTACAAGCTTCATAAAGAAAGACACGAAATATAAGTTCAGTTACTACCTTTCACTGACATCTGTTTCTTTGCAATGAAGGAATCAACCAACTTTTCAGTTGGAAAGGACATAAGTAAACAATCACAGAAGTGTTAGTAAGCCCTTTGACAATGGCTATTCTTGAGTTTACCGGCATTTACTAAGAATTTTACTCTACGTCAGGGGTTATATTAAGATAGGTGAGACAAAGATGGATAGAAATGCCCTTTCTTCCAGAAATTTGTAGACAATGGAACTTAACATAATAGGTTAAATTTGTTATTAATTTGAAAAAAAATACACTTTGACAAATTGCAAACCACATGTAATAAGTAGTAAAGAACCAGTAAAAAATTTTTTTTTCCAGAGCTCAACAACTTCTTGCATTTAGATTATTAACTAAAGGAGATCCAGCCCTCAGGACCCCAGAGTAGGGATTTCTTTTGTCTTACTATTTTTTCCTCCATTTTTGGTGGACAGGGAAGGTCCCAAAACTGGATTTAATTTATCAGATGAGTAGATTCAAAGGGGGAAAAAGTGTTTAAGCTACACTTGGGGCAGGAGTTACCATCTTAGGAAAAAGGCATCATGCTTGTAAAGTTAGTTGGTCAGCTATAGAAAAGACATTCGACAAGGGGGAGTCCACACAATGACTAAAACAATGGGCTCAAGATGGTAGTGACCCTGAGGCTGGAGCAGGACAGGGTGGCAAGGTTTTGATCTGTTGTTCACAGGGTGGCTAGGAAGCGAAGTCGACTCTTTGGCTTCTAACAATGATAAAGAGCTGCTCTCCATAGCTCTGGTTTCCTTTCCCTTGACTCACTGATATTTTGACTTTACACTTGACTTCAGTCTAGAGGTTAGCCTCTGCTTTTGTTCAGGGCATGTTCAGTAGTCATATTCCTCTGTCTCAGACCCCATACAGTTTTTGACTCTTCATTTGGCACATTCCCTGTGGTTCCTCACAGTTTGTTGTTGTTTGTTATGTGCTATCAAATTGCTTGCGACTCATAGCGACCCTATGTACAACAGCCCTAAACCCTGCTGTATCCTGTGCCAATTGTACTGCCTCTGACACAGCCATCCTGATTACCCCAGTCACTGAATCAATCGACCTCATAGAGGGTCTTTCTCTCCTGTGCTGTCCCTCCACCCTCCCAAGCATGATGTCCCTCTCCAAGGACAGGTCTCTCCTTACAACATGTCCAAAGTATGTCAGACGAAGCCCCAGAATCCTTGCCTCCAAGGAGCAGCCTGGTTTAGCCCTCTCCAGTTTGAATCTGTTTGTTTTCTTAGCAGTCCATGACACATTCAATATACTTCTCCAGCACCACAGCTCAAAGGCGTCAATTCTCTTTCTGTCCTTCCTAGTCATTGTCCAACTCTCTGATGCATAACAAGTGATTGCAAAGACCATGGCCTGTATCAGATGTGCCTTGGTCTCCAGAGAGACACCATTGCTCTTGAGTAATTTGGAGAGGTCCCTAACAGCAGATTTTCCCATTGCAATACCTCACAGTTTAGCTGGACATAAGGGATGTTTCCACTACTTACACACTCTAACTCATATCTTAAAGGTTATTCTTTCTTAACCTACCTTAAAGCACCTCATCTCATCCACCAACTAGAGGAGTGAAATCATTAGGAGGACTGACCCATTGAAGCCAGTCCCTTTGCCATCATCATTGTATTGGATGGCTTACTTATTTGATGAGGCAAGTATATCTTGGGGCAGCCTCATGCAAGTGTGGTGAGTGATGAGAAGACCAAAAGGATGCCTTGTGGCAAACCTGTGTTTATTGAGTAAATGCATGCCAACAACAATGTGATCTGAATCACTTTTTAAACCAACTGTGAGGTAGCAGTTGTAATTAAGGTTTTCTTTTCACTCAGGAGGGTGCTGCTGCATTAAACTAAGCGACCCCAGACAATCACCAAAAAACAATGAAAATCTTTGCCATCCAGTTCATTCTGGTCCACAGCAACCTGACTGTGGTTTGTAGTTGGTTGTTGTTACTTGCATAAATAGTCTTGTTATTGTTGGTAAGTGCCGCCGAGTCATAGACGACTCATAGTGACCCTATGAATGAAAGACCTGAGCATTTGTACAACTTTCAAGTCGTTTCTCCAACTTCATAGAGCTTCCAGAGGCAAGCTATTTCAGAAGTGGATGCCACTCCTACTCCTTTATTCCAAGGTTCCTTTGGATACTATTGAACCACCACTCTGGTGAAGAAGCCATGTTCTTCCTAATTTGCTCCACACAGAAGCCCTGAAAAGCAGAGAATCTTACTTGTTTAATGTCAAAGAGATGTGGCAATAAGAAAACCTGGGGCTTCTAAATATGAGAGTAAATTCAACACACCATTTTGGAGGAGCACATAGAAAGCATAAGAAGTAATATTGGCAACCTAGGATCTGGCTGATAAGCAGTCGGCCTTAGACAGAGCTGTAGTCACTGGAATGAAACTTGGCTAACAAGCTCAATAAGTTTGGAAAGGGAATCTTCCCCAGAACCACAGGCCACCCTAGGCAATATAGTCTATCATGATATACTAGTGAAACTTGGAGAGCAGCACTCAGCTGAGTCACAGGTTACTGGGCCTCTGTTCCACAGAGCTGTGAGAAGACAGTGTTGCTTCAAACACCAATGTTCAAGTAATTTTTAACCACAACAGTAGAAAACCACTACAGTAAGTTTATTTCTTATAAGGAACTATAAAATATGATTGGGCCTTCGTTCTATGGCTATGGAGTTGAGCTACCAACATAAAGAAACCTAGAAGAAATATGCAGAGTCTCCTGCTGTGTCATTTACAGCCTCTGGAGGGTCAGTTATGAATTGCTTCTGACTTAACACCACATAATAATAACATCAGCTTTGGAAAGAAAGGCAACCTCCTCCTGTGTGATTGACAGCCTCAGATACCCGATGCAGGATCAGTTAGGAGTTGCTTCTGCCTGAATGGCATTGAATGCTTTGAGATCAACTAGGACTTCATGAAATTCATATGACAACAGAATAAGACATCCCATATGCCAACAGAAGGAATAAAGTATGAAGAAGCACTGTAGGCTTACTAAAGTTCTTGTCTAGCAGAAGTTCAACTCATTTCTCATAGTTCATTGAAGAGAAGTAGCCATATGACCAAACCTGTATGCAAAGGATTCTGAGAAATGCCATCCCAGGCTGCGTACTCTCCTCCCAGTGATGACTTTACTTTATGGGAAGAAAAAACCACAGCTTTTTTGAGGAATAGAACACTGCCTCCACTATTAAAAAAATTTCATTTCAGACAGCAGAGGCCTTGCTATGTATTGAAGAACCATTATGTCCACATGAAAAGTATAAACATCACCAAAGTAGGAATATAGGACATAGGGAGAAAGAAAAATCAGATAGAGCAGAAAAATGCTGTGGCAAGAGCAATACTCAAAACCTCTGTGTAAGTATTTTCAGGCAAAGGTGAGTTTAAAGCCATTTAATGTGTGGGCAATGACTTAAAATATCAAATGTAACTATTTGAGAAATGCCATAAAGGTGATTAATAAGTTGTCATAGTGTGTAAGCAAAGTCCACCCTTTCCTCACTTATCGGTATGGTTAGGCTCCAGTGAGGCAGCTTGTACTCATCATCTCAGTGACCTCTTAGGCACGTTCTCTTCTCTTTCTGGTAAGAAAGCTGATTTCGTGGAGGTGGAAAGCAGTTGCTCTTCAGTTGGCTACAACTCTTGGCATTCCCATCCGGGTCGGAGCAGAACTCTGTCCCAGCAGGTTTGCACTGGTGCAGCTTTCCAAGGTGGAGCTCCAGACCGTTCTTCCGAGACACTTTTGAATTTACTTGAACCCCAAACCTTCCAAATTGTAGCCAAGGGCATTAATCATTTGCACCACTCGGGCAGAGGAAGCAGCTTTAAGAAAACAAATAATTAGTAAAAGTTCGAGATGAAACTTGAGTTTGGCTGAAAAAGAAATTTATCCTGTGAGGCTACTGTCTTTCTCTTGACTGTATCACTGTGCTCCTTGTGTTCTGAAAAACTGCTTTTAGCACCATCTAATTCCATACTATATTGAGCTCTGTGGGCTTAATTCCTTATAATGAGTAGGGAGAGGAAGTAGAGAGCAAGAAAACAGATCACATTTGGGAGGCCACAGAGCCAAAGGAGAACACAAAGACACAGAATGCAAGGTTTCCTGGGATATTACTTGACTTAAAAAAGAAGATAAAATCACTTTCATGGAGTCAGTTCCATATCATATCAAAACTCCACTGGGTTTTTGAGGTTGTAACCTTAAATGGAAGAAACCATCAGTACATAAGGGATCTTCTCTATTTTGTCATAAAACTCACAAGAGGAACCAGTATATCTGCTCATCTTTCTCCTATGGAGCAGGTGGTGGCCTTGAACCATGTGCCTTCAGGATTGCAGCACAGCTTCTTGCCACTAGGCCACTAGAGCGAACAAGTACATCTAATTCATTGTTGTCAAGTTGGGATCAACTCAGAGCTGACCCTCCTACAGTGAGTTTCTAAGACTATAAATCACATGGGAAGAAACTGCCCAGCTTTCTCCCGTGAAGCAAGCTTTGGGTTACCACTGTAACTCTGCAGACAACCTTACTAGAACACCCACATCTTATATTAAATATTCCCCTTTTCCCATAGGAAGCAGTAGAAACATAATTAGGAGAGAGGAATGAAAAAACCAAAACACCCCAACAACTTAGGCCACAGCTTATTTCCACCCTCAACCTCTTTAATTTTGGTTATTTCCCTTGGCTCCATTGCTCATTACCCTAGATCTTTTCTTAATATTTAAAACTTTGCATAATAGTTAATATAAAATTCTTTACAGTAGTTTCCAGTTAGTCCAGAAAGTGCATCGAGTGACAATTGAGTGTCTACCCTGTGTTTGAATACTGGAGGAAGGACAATGAAATAGAGGGTGAAACTTAGACATGGAGACCTTACAATATGCTTGAGGGAATAAAACATATTTCCCTGGATCCCTAGCATTTCAGAACAGGCTGGGACCAAGGAGATTTTCTAGGTCAACACTTTATGTTTCAAAGGAGGAATCTGAGGCTCAGGGGATGTGGTATCATTTGCCTTGGTTCACTGGAATAAATAATGGTTAACAATAGCACCTGTGCCCTTTGGTTCTAGCGTCCTGCCCTCTGTACCACACCACATGCAAAAAGTCATGAAAAACAAACAAAAAAACTATAAACTCATTGCCATCCAATCAGAGCTGACTCCGCTGATCCTCTGTTGGGTTTCTGAGGCTATAGATTGTCTATTCTTCCTCCTAGTGAGCGGTGGGTAGATTTGAACCACCAAAAAGGCACCTCCTTTGGCTTTGTAGAGCTGTTCCCTATGGACTATTTCATCAGTGAAATTGCACCGAGATATCAAACTTTTCTCTCTTGAGTAAAAAATAGAGTAGGGATGAAGGGGGGTGGCTGTGCCTGATTTTGCAGTGGTGAGGTGTTAGCAGGAGTTGAATCCAGGAAACTCCCTGGGAAGAGAGAAACCTAGTAGACTTTGGTTCCCAGACAGGTTCTCAACTCAGCATTGTCCTGGGCTCCTGTGAGCTGGCTTCATTCTCAGCCTCAAGAAGTCCTCAGAGCTGCAGGCCCCAAACAAATGAAGAATGAGGGCATGGAAGAATAGAACAAAATAATTTCTCAAAGAATAGAGTGTTGAATCTGTAATCACATATTAAGGATTTGCCAGGATATTAAGACAAACCTGATATGAAGAGAATGAGATCAAGTTGAACTGGAGACTTCCCCATGAGAGTGAAGAACACAGGCTGAGAAACTTATGTTTAATGTAAGAAACATTGGGAAGTATAATAAAAACAAAGCTGTATTCATTGTTGTTGTTGCTAGGTGTATCTAGGGATGTTGAGCAGTAGAACCAGTTTAAAATGTCAAATGGTATTAACTCAGATTATAAAAATCCATGTGCAGAGGATATAGAAAACATATAAAACATGAAAACATAAAGATTTATAGAGTTCCCAAATGGTTGTTGTTGTTGCTGGTTGCCATTGAGTGGAGCACCACTCATAGTGACCCTATGAACAAAAGACCTGAAGTCTTTCTATAACTATTATTGTTTCTCAAAGTTCATAGTTTCCAGAGGCATGTTGTTTAGGAAGTGGATGCCACTCCTGCTTCCAAATCTGTCTTAAAGTGGGAGCTCCACCAAACACTGTTCACCATTGGTAACAATTATGGCATTTGACACCCAATGGCACAAGGTTCAGCATCACAGCAACTCCAAGTTACCTCAGTACAGCATATGGACAGAAGAGTGCTGTACCACTTAGAAGAATATTACTCGTTTATTGTAAAACCCTATTGTAACAGTCTATTACTAACTACTTTGAATACAGAACCTTTCTGGCTGTTTGGAGGAGGTTAGCAGCACAGCTCCTTGCAGTCTATGCCAAGAAACACAAAGGAGGGGATAAGTACACAGACACAGCAGGGGTGCAAGATCTCTCTGGTGAAGTGAATACCAGGGATAAGATGTTTTAGTAACTTAACTATGAGTGCTTTGGGACAAAGAGACAAAAATGCCCGAAGAAAGCTGAGACTTCTAGTCACACCAGCAGCCAGAGTTCAGGAACAAACTGATCTATGCTCTCCACTACCACCTGACCACTGAAAGCTCATAGTTAGGATCCAGACTTTATAAAAGGTTACGCTATAGATGGTAGTGAAATACACACACTAGAAATATGTCCAGTAAGAATGAACAAATAATAAGATGTTGGTATTTAAAGTAATAAGTCGATAATCAACCAGAAAACCTGCTGTCTGACAGGGTTTATTCTGAAGGAGATTCCTGTAGAAACAATCTCCCATGTCAAAGGTTCTGACGTCACAGCTCAGGCTTCCCACGCAGGCCTGGCAGACAATGCTGAAGAGCTGGGGATGGTTTGGGTGCTAATGGCTGAAGTTTTTGATGGAGGTCTCCTTTTCGTGACTGATAAACCCTGGATGTCCTACAGCAAAGGACCTGCAGCCCTCACACAGGTCAGACTTCACCGAGTGGTACAAATAGTTAAGGTATTTGGCTGGTAAGCAAAAGATTGTAGGTTTGAGCCCATCCAGAATCATTTCAGAAGTGGGGTCTGATGATTTATAAAACCAGTCATTGAGCACATTATGGAGCAGAATTATACACTGACACACATAAGATCACCAGGAATCATAAAAGATCCAATGACAACTTTTTCAAGGGAGAGAGGAAAGGAGGGAGGGAGGGGGAGAAGGAGAGGGAGGGGAAAAGGGAAAGGGAGGGGGAGGGGAGAGGGAGAAGGAGAGAGAGAGATTTTTAGTAGGAGCAAGACTAAGAAAGTGAGAAATTTGCAAGATTTCTCTGGGCTGGCAAAAATCTAAAGGCAGGTAAAGAACCCAAGAATGCTTTCTATCCTGTGACAATACAGTCAAACAGTCTATGCCACATTATACATCTGGATAGTTCATGTCTAGCTTTCAAACATGTAGATTTTTCTTGGCTCTAGCTCAACCTTAAATTAGAATATTCAAGAGTATTTTATAAATGCACACACACACACACACACACACACACACACACTCACACTCTTTCTGTGATTTGCATGACTATTTACAGATGAAATTGGTTTGCCATTCAGTGATTCATAAGCATTTTGCTTGAGAACATTGAATACAGTCTTCACATTTTAACAGCACATTTTCCACTTTCCCCCTGTGTTTCCTGTTTCCATTCATCAATATTCACTATTCTTTCCTGCCTTCTGGGCTTTATCTTTGGGCAAATGCTGCTCTTCTGACTTCGTATGTTCTAAGGAAGGCATTCCACCTTGGTGTTAGTGATCACTTTAGAGATCTAGATCTCCTTGAGAGGAAGGGAAGCAAATGTTTTCCTGTTCAGATTTACAGCCTAGGAAATTGATGGAGGGACACTGAGTCAGAACAGGTTGAATTTTAATGGAATTGGTTTGCTTTTTCTGATTGGCTAAGAACTCTAGTGGTATAAAGGAGAAAGTATTGTTCAGCTAACTCTAAGGTTAGCAGTTTGACTCAACAGCTATTCTCTGGGAGAAGATGCCATAAAGATTTACAAGTTCATGAATAGAATTTTTCTTTTACTTTTCAAAGAGAAGAAGGAACTGGAGGGGAGGGGTGGGCAGGGTGAAAAGGGCAACAATAAATGGGTGGAAACAGAAAATCTCTGTAAATTTAAATTAAGATCAATAATAATAATTTACAAGTTAAAAAAACTTGGAGGGTTGCTATCAATTGGAATTTGTGTCTGGAGTGGTGATATCAGTTCCAGGGTTAATGTGTCACTCATCTTCACAGTTTTGATGATTCCATTAATTTCTATTAAGCTCATAATTTTTATGATTTTTTCCATTTTGATGTTTATTTTTCTTTCATTCTGCCAGAACATTCTACTGTGATTCTGTTAGTCTATATTTCTAAAAACCAGTACCCAGATGATGTTTTTTAAGACTTTTGTAACTTTTTTACATATTTTTATTGGTATTGTGTTTCATGCATGTACATTTTGTTTTACACAATCTTCCATTTACATTGTATCTCATTAATGTACATGGTATTACCTCCCTTATAATCTTCTTACTACTAATGACATTCATGAAGATGTATAAGACAGATACTTCATGACTCATGACTTCCTATCTCCATTTTTGATAACCAATCTCTGATTTGTCCATCTCAATCAAACTAGTACTCTGAGGGAACAAGCATGTTCCTTTTGCTGAAGGAACTTATGACCAGATGGACTTGGGCATCATAAATCTTTGCTAAAGGATACATAGCTCGATTGCATTCCCTAAATCAGATTCTACCATAAAAAGATTTTCAGTGTTAAGGACCTCCATATTTCTCTTGTTATCTCTGCAAAGTTGTCCATACTAATACTATCACAGTTATCCAACTTCCTCCTACAGTCCAAGGTATACCTCTACTCAGAAAATAACTTAAAATATTGTGCTGGAAACAGATTCACCAACACTCAATGTTTCTCATTCTGCTCTTCAACATCATCATTGTATTCTGCAAAGACACAGAAATATTGAAAATATAGAGAATACAAACAAATGTAACATACTACTGCATTGTAGTGGGTCTTCTGCTCAAAGTTTGTCTTCCCTAGACTATTGTCTTAATCTGATCCAGTTGCCTCAACTCTGTCTGTCCTGCAAAAAGTATGGCTTCCCTATATAATCAATTATTGTATGAATAATTTCTTTCTGCTGTAAATAGAGTTTGTTATCTATCCTTAAGGGGATTAGCTATTCTTACCATTAAATTGAGCAGATTCAGCTGTAGAAAGTGGGAATCTCACCACAACAAAGCAGAGAATGCAGTGCACATCCTTTAGAGCCTGAGATTTCTATGCCAGAGATTGTATCTAGCTTTTAAGAGAGAAATTCTTTGTACTCAGAGATTGTATCTTGCTGCTAATTGATAAGCTCTAACTGTATCTTGCTGTTAAGCTGAATTTGTTAGCTTTGCTAATAAACCCCATAACAATGAGTATGGTTCTATGAAGTCAGTGTGGTCATTTCAAGAGATTTTGAACTCTTAAGAGGGTGTAGGAGCAGGAGAGGATATGTCCAACCTCATGAGAATTAGTTTTGTGTGTGAATGCAGTTGCTGAGGGTAGTTCTTGCTTGGGGGATTAGTAGAGATCAGACTCTGCTCTCCTTACACTGCGCTTGCTCTAATTATAATTCTTTAGTAATATTTTAAGGACTTTAAGTCTCCAAGAGGGCTAGGCTTCAATTATATTAACTCTGGAAAATACTACTGCTGCAATTACATGTTGAAACATCTCATAAGTTTTACACATCCATTTTTCTAAGGGTTGGATTGTAACTATTGACAAAGGTCTATGAGTTTACATACATCCAGAAACAATGTAGACTATGAGATTATTATTATTAAAATATATAATAAAATATAGATTGTTGTGGGGATTATTATGATGAAATTAACATCTTTATTAATTTGGTAAACATTTGCCCATTTATAGTATATTTTGTTGTGTGCCATCAAGTCACTTGTGACACATAGCAACCTATGTACAACAACCCTGAAACCTGCTCTATCCTGTGCCAACTTTACTGTCTCTGACATACCTACCCTCATTACCTCAGTCACTAAAACAATCCATCTCATTGATGATCTTCTTTCTTGTGCTGTCCCTTCACCCTTTCAAACATGACGTCCCTCTCCAAGGACTGGACCCTCCTTACAACATATCCAAAGTATGTCAGATGAAGCCTCAGAATCCTTGCTTCCAAGGAGCAAGGTTTCACCTATGAACTATTGTACGTATGTACAATAGTTTATAAATATAGATAGATATATATGTCAGTATCAGAAAACATTTATAGATTATCCCAATTAGAGTTTACCTGGAAATCACAGATTCAATCATCTTGTTTTATTGGAAAGGCTAAGATGAAGAATCAAGCATTAAAATAAATGTCACATGATCATTTGTTTGTTCTTATGGGTTCAGCTTGAGAGAACTCTGATGATGTATTTAGTAGGGAGTTGTGCTACTAACCCAAAGGATGTACTTCTCTGGTGATTTGAATCCACCATGACTCAGAGGAAGGAAGATGGTCAGTCAATATTCTCCCATGTGATTCACAGTCACAGAAGTTCCGACTAAATTTCAGTGAGAGTACAAGAGAAATAGAAGATGTGTTAGACTGAAGATCTCTGTCTCTTCTGTCACTTTCTGCCCCTCTTTTTTTTTTTATTTTAGATAATCAAGACAGAAACACAAGTTTTAGGAGGGCTATAAAACATTCAAACATTCTATCTAGCTTTTCTTAAGGACTATACAGACATTCAAATTTGTTTGGTATGTTTCAACTAAACTCATAGATCACATAGTGTAAGTAAAATTGCAAACCAAATTACAAATGGGATTTATTGTAAAAATTTTTGCTAATAAAAACATTTTCATCTTGTAGATAATACCAGAGATAGTTACAGAGAAATAAATCATGTATTTATCAAGAGCAACTGCTTAAAAGAAGCAAACTAAGCAATTTCCTGGTCTCCAGTGAAATGGAGAAATCCTTGTTTTTGCAGCTGAATATTCAAAGGGATGTTTACCATAATTGGAGGACACTTGACAGCTTAAGTAGCCCACACTTAGCAAGCTTCAAAATAGGTCCTAAAGTATTTGTCAGAAGCCCTTTAGATAAACAAGCAAGAGTGCTGTTCATTGCTCTAAAAGCCACAAATTAGAGGATCTCTGGGTTAGCTACAATGATTTCTCCTTCTGAATATAATGATAAAACTCTGTTTTCAGCCATATTAGTACTCTTTTTTTAATTTAATAGAACCTTGTTGTTGTTTACCATCACGTCAGAACCCATAGCTGACCGACCCTCCAGCAGGTTTTCAGAGGTGGTAATTGCATGGGAGGAGTTTGCCCATCCCTTTCCCATGGAGCAGCTGGTGGATTCAAACTGTGTGCAGTGTGGACTTTAAACATGAATGCAAAAGAATGGACTTGGGGCTCATCTATTTGGTTTTGCTGAAGGGCTACAATAGAGACCAAACAACGGGCCAGTTCTATGTGTTAATATCTTTTTTTATTGTTGGAATCTAGGTCTGCAACAACTTAGCTTATCCAGAAATGACTCCTTAAAACAAAACAAAACAGAACAGAACAAAACAAAACAAGAAAACCCAAACTCATTGCTACAGTTTATTCTAACTCATGTTCACTTTGTGCTACAAAGAAGAACTGCTACTCAGTCACTTCATACTCATGTGAAAGTTGGACAGTTATTAAGGAAGACCTAAGAAGAATTGGCGTGTTTGAATTATAGTGCTGGCAAAGAATGCTGTATGTATCATGGACTGCCAAGAGAATGAATTCATGTTGGACCAAGTACAGCCACAATGCTCCCTAGAAGTGAGTATGGCAAGATTTACTATCATTTTGAACATGTCTTTCGGAAGAACCAGTCTTTAGGTAAAGACACCATGCTTGGTAAAGAAGATAAGTCAAAGAGAGGTGAAGTTTGAATGGGACTGACATTATGACTACGACAATGGATACAAGTACAGCAGCAGTGGTGAGGATGATGTGGGTTTGGGTAGAGTTTCACCCAATGAGTTGTGAGCTGGAACCCACTTGAAGGTACCTAAAAACAATCTTTTGGAAAATTATTATGATGGTTTCCTTTCATCATCTTGCTCAGTGAGTTCAATTCTTGAAACTTTGGGTCAATAGCCATGGTCAAATCAGGGACCTCTATCTATATGATACTTTTACTACTCTAGAAATCAGAACTTATATTCATCTTAACTAATCAAATGAACCTCAAAGTTTAAGTGCCAACACTGTGCTACAGGTTTAGTGGCTAGCTCCTCAAATTCACATTCATGAAAGTCTTCCAACATGTGACAGAAGTATCTAAAAAGTTTCCGTTTCGGATTTTCAAACCCACACATGTTAAAATGAGTCTTTAGAAACAGCAGTAGGGCTATCCACATACTGACAGCAGGGGAACATGGTGATGGATGCACTGACATTTGGAAAAAAAAACAAACAACAGCATAAAGCCTGGAATAAAACAAAAGAGAAAGTATTCAAATAGCAAATAGCATTTTGGGGCCATTTAATGAAGTGACAAATATCTTTATCAAGTTTAAGAGGCCCTGATGACATTATTCAGTTGTATCTTACAATGACTGATTTTCAAGATGATAAACCCAAGTCTCTGAGGAAAGATTAATTTATGTTCATATATTTTAATGCAGACAAAATGCCATTTTAATCTTTTTAGATGACTATTTTTCAAATTAAAAGGAAAATCCTCCATTTTGCTTCTTAAAGAGTAAAGCTCTTCATAGATTGAGAAATTTCTGTTATGTTTAGGAAGATGTGTCTTTTGAGAACCCAGAGAGCATAGGTTTTATTTTATGTGACAGACTGCGAGTAGACTTAGAATTCTATTAAATCCACTAGATTCGTGCAGGGATAAGAGAGCCACGTGGACCTTTCAGCACTACAGAATTAAAGGATTTGGGAAATTCCTTTGTGTTCCAGTCTACTTCAAGCCTTTATTTTCCATTTAGTAGCATCTGGTATATTTGAATGTCAATTTTATGTTAGTTATATCCCAGTAAGTAAAGAGGTGGTAGGTTTTGCATAGCCAGTTATTAAACAGGATTTCTTTTATTGCACACCATACTTGCAGAAGAAAAATAACACTTATTATCTTTCCCGAAGGTTGGACATTAGTGTTCAGAGAGCTGAAAGCAGCGGCAGATGGATTTTGCTCCCGTCAAATTACTTTATGAAAAATCAAATTACTTGTCAGGGTTAAACACCAGGAGCTTTCCACATTACCAGTTTCTGTTATGTCAACTCTGTTTCATAGCTACCCCTATGTGTCAGAGTAAAATTGGAGTCCACAGTGCTTTGGGGACAGGCCTTCCCAGATGCCTCTGGGTGAACTGCAACTGCCATTCTTTCAGCCACCAGTCTAGTGCACTAAGCATTAACACAGGGATTCCTTTTCACATGAACATGTGGTTTACTATCTTCCCTTGAAAATTCAGGGTATCTAACCATCATGGATTTTCTACTGTCTAGACCTGGCAGATCTGACCAACAGTTGCCCCTGTTCATTCTATCATAGTCTTTTTCATTCCTCCTTGGCTAATCTGTCACACTTTACTGCCAAAAGAAAAAGCAAATATGTCTTGGGAAAAGTGCAACCGGAGTGCTTCTTAGAGGTGTGGATGGTGATACTTCCTGTAACATACTTTGGGCATGTTGTCAAGAGGTGGTAGTCTCTGAAGGACATAATGATTGGAGAAGTAGAGAATTAGCAAAAAGAGGAAGCCCTTCACCAAGACAGACAAGAAAGGGCTTAAAACACTGCAGAGATTGTGAGGATGACATGGACTGGGTGAGGTTTCCTTCTGTTGTTCATAGAAAGGGTATGAGTCACAGCTGACTTAAGGGCACAGTCACCAACAACAGCAAGTGTTACTAATCTGCTGAGTGCCTATGTCTTTGAATTCACAACTACTGGTGATGTTCAATATCTTTTATTATAGCCTAGACACAGGCTTAGAAAGAGTGTGACCCAATTAATATTACACAGACAGGAAGTAAAAGTTGACCAGGTTTCCGATGTCTTAAATTGCCTATTCCTTATTTTGGGGGTTGGGGGAAGAGCTTCTTAACACTGTCCTGGTTGATATTATAAGAGGTTGATTTCAAGCAAGTAGTTAGAAGATGTGTGCAAGAAATAGTGGGGTAATCATGGTGCAGACAATGGGAAGACTCAATCTATGAGTGGAGAGACACAGAGTCTCCAGCATAGATAAATGGAAATTTCATTTGTTGTCCACCTATTGAACGAGTCAGGTATACATTTTCAACTTTTTCTCTATTTGATTTTTAAATGGAATTTCAAATTCTTTCTAGGGAGAGTAAAAGAAAGGTCAATCACAGGTAATTTCATCTTCCGCCCTCTCAGCCACTTTTCAAATAGAATTTTCCAGTCTTACTGTCTGTTCTTACATTTCTTGTCTTTTTGTTTCTTTTCTGAATCACTGAAGGTGTTTCTGGGGCAATGAGAACCCTGGAAAGGCAGCAATGGTTGCCTGATACTAATTTTGTCCTTTTCACTGCTTTTCTCTTTCCTTAGATTAGAATACTCTTCATTACTGCCTAGGAACCGAGAGGGTATATATACTTTTTTTGTTGTTGTTTACAAAACAAGAATATCAGCATGCACCAAGCCAGATAATATGGAAGCTGAATTTTCAATGAAATTGAAAATTAGCTACTTTAGGGAGACCCTGGATGAGACAGATTGACTCAGTGACTGGGGTCATGGGGGTGGGTATGTTGGAGACGACAAAGCAGGGTTCGGAGCTGTTGTACACGGGTCCCTGAGTCATAAGCGACTCAACAGCACTTAACAATGGCAGCAGAATGAAACAATGAGACTTCTATTGATTGCATCTGATTTGACACTTTCAAGAACATGTTTGTGAACTTGTCAGTGAGGCTTATCAATCTCAGCTGTTGCCAAGGCCACTGTGTTCAAATGGGTTTTCCAACGGCTGATTTTTAGGAGTACGGTTTCAAACCTTTCCTCCAAGGCACCTCTGGGTGAACCCAAACCAGCAATCTTTTGGTTATCAACCAAAAGGAGTAATAACTGGGGCTACCTAGGGAATCCCTAGGCAAGGCTTATGGGTTTTTGGGGTGGATTTGAAACAGTAAAGAGTGAATTTATGACTTCTAGGTAATAACCTGTACACTTTTCTCTGAACATGTGTGTCTCCCTGAAACCTTCACCACAGCACTTGGCATACATGTCTCATCAGATTTTTATTTATATGCTTGTATATCTCTCAAGTGTAAATTCAGACTCTTTAGCTGCTGTTAACATTCCCTGTTGGACTAGACACAGCAAACAGATAAGGAGTTGATTAAAGCTGTAGCAAAGTGAGCAATCTTGCATGAAGCTTGGGTTGGATGTAGCTAGCTTTTCTGCCACAAAGAGTAACATTTAATTTTAATTAAATGGCAACTCTTAGTGTGAAACTGAGAATGTAAAGAAATGTTTCCTGTTATTGTTGGATGACATCAAATCAGCTCTGACTCACCACAACCCTGTGAAACCACGGAAGGAAACTGCCTGACTCCAAGTCACCCTCGCAGGCTCCGCTGTGCTTGAACTCACTATTGCAAACACTTCCCTGTGTTTCCTTTTCTTTCTCCCTTGCACAGCAAAGGATGGCAATGGCTTCTCTATTTTCAACCTCTTTCCCACTCAGTAAAATATTTTCTATGTGCTCTGTTCATATTTGAGTATAACATATGTTTTATGGGATCCGAGCACCACATGCTCTGAAACCAAACTTACAGCTGTGGAGTCAATTCCAACTCATGGTGACCTTGCATTAGTTTCTAAGGCTCTACCCAGTAAAGGGAATAGATTGCCTCATCTTTGTCTTGCGGAGTGATGGGTAGGTTGAAACTATCTACTTTGACTTGCAATCTACCAGTTACTTTGCTGGTAAAGATTTATCACCTTTCAAATCCTTTGGGGAAGTTCTACTCTGTCTAGTACAGTAGCTGTGAGTAGGAATCAATCTAGAGACCATGTTTGTTCTCCTTTATTATACTCAGTAAGACTTAATTCTAAGTGATGCATACGTTTTAATTAATATTTCTTGAATGGATGTTTCAGATTGCCTCAAAATCACTTGCAATTTGCATTAAACTACAGGCATATCTCTACGTAGCTAAACTGAGAAGAAATATGAAATTCTGACTGCTGAAAGGATTGTCTGCTGACAGATGATGCATACTTTGAGCTGCACTCTTTCCCAGCAAGACCACTAGAACCCCTCCCCACAGTCCCTTACATAACACATATTTGGTCTACAAGATTCACTACACTCCTTTCTGCTCGTGCATATTCAACGACTTTCTTCTTGTTTTCTTGATGGAATATCTAAGCTACTGTAGACAAATCATTTTACAAATTAGACAGCTAAAGCCTAGAAATGTAAAGTAATTACTTAGGATGGTTCACAAATCAGTGAAGGAAGAAACATATTGTTAACTTCAAGATTTCCATCTACTGCTCAACAAACCAAACACTGCCAGCCTTCTTTCCAAGACAGGCTAACAAATTCGATAGGGAGCAGAGTGACGGATGGCTGACAGCTTCTGTTACTGCCACAGACTGTTACTGGAGCAGCACAGCCTTCGCTTCTCTTTGATCTTCTGATTCTCATTGATTCTCATTTGCCAGTGCTAGCAATACTGACCAGGGGTTGTCAATAGCCTATAATGAATCTATACTTTTGGCAGTAGGAAAGCTCTGGGTTCCAGTTCTGATAAATGTAAACTGCATTATAATGTAAAAGTGAATGTTGCTGGGAGCTGATGGCGGGGGTGGGGTGGGGTGGGGGAGGAATGTATGTCTATAGTTACATCATGAAAATTCTTGTGACATTGTCTGTAGGGGGTTGCACTGCAACCCAAAGGCTGTATCTCTGTATTAGTTCAAATCTACAAGCAAGTTTTCAGCAGAAAGATGGTCAATCTCCTCCCAAGCAATTTACAGCTACAGAAACCCTACTGGAGGGTCAGTTATGAGTCAGTTCTAACTCAGTGGTAATAAGACTGAATATATCTACATCTGCATCTATATCTGATTCAACATAAGTAATTATTTTAAAAGATACACATTTTTAAAACATGAGACACCAGTATAGAAATAGACAACTCTCAAAATCTGGGACTTAGAATATACTCAGGGAAGTTTTATAATTATTTTTTACATAAAGGAAATATTTAAAAAGCCAACTCATTGAAAGAAACAAACTATATTGAAACACAAATGTTTTTAAAATAAATTATTTACCTTTTAGCAGCTGCAAGTCTAGTACTTATCATGCATTAACATAGACTACATATAAGATGGCTGATTATTATCTAAAGAGACATAGTATAAGAAAAAGAAAAGAAAAAATAATTAAAAGCATAAAAAGAGTTGATACAATAAGGAATATGGACATAAAATGTCACAGTTCTTTAAATACTATCTGTATTACACTCATCAAAACCCAGCACAATAATAATAACTTTGCATATGTTCTGATTTAGAGCAACCTTCTCTTGGATTTTTGGAGGCTGTAAATCTGTACAGAAGAAGGCTGTCTATCTTGCTCTGGCAAAGCACCTGATGAATTTGAATTGGAGACCCTTTCCTTGTCTTCAATGTAACATAATGAGCTATGTCAGTAGTACTCCTTACTTATCAAAAGTGAAGGTGAAAAAAAGAAAATAAGAAAGACGAGTACTATGAGTCACTTTCAGGCTAACCAAGCATTATACAGTTGAATTTCAACCATTTGTTGAAGACAGAAATGGGACTACATATTTCTTTTTTTAAATTGTGATTTTAATTAAAGCTGACAGAAAAACTGGATTTCATTCATTCACTGTTGCTCATTTTCTTCCCTCCTCCACCTAGATAACTTTTAAATAAATCATTCATTCTGGCATAATGGGATTACATATTTCATATACGTTTGGGGAAATACACAATTATTTTACTGGTGACACACATAAGCCTAGGGCTTTGCTAACTAAGTTTGTGCCTTAATGCAGTCCCTGATTTCATATGGCAAGTTAGGCAAGGATACCGTGCATTCACTTTTTGTTTTCAACATAAAAATGAAAATTGATGCTATTCTTGTTATAAGTCATTGAAGGAAACATTGATTTGACTCCTATTCATGGTGACCCTATTTACAACATGGTCACAACAAGTGAGCCAAATAGACCGTCCCTACCTTACCCTGGGCCATCCTCATAAACTCTACTGTACTTAAGTCAATCTACAAGCAGAACAGATCATTCAAGAGGCTGGAGTTTATGAAAAAGAGTGTATTACCAGAATTGGAAGAAAACTCATCAGCAACCTGTTTATGCAGATAATACAACCTTGTTCAATGAAACTGATGAGGACTTGAAACATTTGCTACGAAGGTCAAGGACTGCAGTCATCAATTTGGATTTAATTTCAACATCAAAAAACCCCCAAAGATTCTCGCTAATTGACCAATTGGCACCACCATAATAGATGGGGAAGAGATTAAGATTGTTAACAACGTCAGCTTGCTCAGTTCCACAGCAAATACTCTTGACAGCAGCAGTCAGAAAATTAAAAAACTAAATGCATTAGGGAAATCTGCTGTCAGAGACCTCTCCAGAGTACTGAAGAGGGATGATATCAGTCTAGAGACTAAGATGAGCCTGATCCAGGCCATGGTCTTTGTAATTACTTGCTATGCACTAGAGAGCTGGACAATAAATAAAGACGACAAAAGAATAATCAATGTCTTTGAATTGTGGGGCTGGAGAAGAGTAGTGAACATACCATGGACTGCCAAGAGAACAAACAGGTCTGTTCTGGAGAGAGTGAGACCAGGTTGCTCTTTGGAGGCAAGGATTTTAAAGCTCTGTCTCACATACTTTGGACATGTTGCTTGTCCTTAGAGACAGACATCATGCTTGAAAGGGTGGAGGGACATTGCAGGAGGAAGACCCTGAATGAGACAGATTGATACAGTGACTGGGACAATAGAGGCAAGTGTTTTGGAGACAGTGAGATTAGTTCATTATAGGGCAGGATTCTGAGGTATTGTGCTTAGAGTCACAAATGACTCAATAGAGATAACATGCAACAACAATAGTAGCAGGGTTCTTGCTAGATTCAAATTAAATAGTATTTGTAAACCATTGTGTAAACAATTTAGGAAAATGGTCAGAAATAATTGTTAAATGTGTAAAACAAACAAAATGTGGTCATAATCTGAGTACTATATTAGAAGAGAATTTTCAGCCACTGTAGCAAAAAAGGACGGAATTTTAGACCAAAGAGCTCAATGAAGGTATCACTTTAGAGGTGGTAGTGGTGGTGGTGTTTGGTGCCATCCAGTTGAGCATGAGTCAAAACGACCCTGTGAGCAGCAAACCTAAATCCTTTTCTATTCTATGCTGTCCTCATCATCTCTAACACACTCGAATCCATTGCTATAGTCACATCAATTTCTCTAGCAACATGTTCAAAATATAAGAGATGAAGCTTTGACTCCTTTTTATCTTTGTTGCCCAGAATGAAACTATTGTGTTATGTTTTTCACACACACACACACACTCACACACACGATTTCAGTTTACTTTAGAAATAAAATATCCTTTTTTTGGTCTTTTTTCCAAGTCTTCATGTTAGAAAACTTAGCAAGTGTGGTGGTACCAGCAGCTTTCAAGTGTGAAATTTTTGAAGTCCTAAATTTTTGGACTTTTATACTGAGAGCTCTTATGGTCCAGTGGATAAGGAGCTATACTTCCAAATTAAAGGTAGGCAGTTTGAATCCACCAGCTACTTCACAGGAAAATGATGGATAATCTCCTTTCACATGATTTATAGCCTCTGAAATGCACTGAAGGGTCAGCTATAAACCAGTTTCTATACAACAGTGAGAAATTTTATTCCTTTTTAATTGACTTTGTGGGTGTCATATGCTAGAATTTAGAATGATCTGGCGCTTACTATTTTTTAGTAGCTGACATTTGTCACAATGTGAACCTGCCCACTACTGAACTGGCTTGTAGCAAAAACTCAGAGCATGTTTAAATAACCTAACATGAAATCCTGACATTCTTGATTTGATAAACTGCACAAGAATTATTTCCTCCAAACCACAAGTTATTTGTACTGAAGCCTTTGGCCATGTTGCATTGGAGAAGGTTAAGGAGTGCATGCTATTTTTTACTTCTAGCCTTTGGACCACAGGATTTTCTATCTCCAAGGCATTACAAGTTGACAAGACCATATTCTCTTTACTCATCAATTGCAAGTATATAAAAGAGGCAACAAATATTCCAGAACCTGACATGACCATGAGAATTAAAAAAAAAAAGTTTGAGATATCTAATTCTAAAACTCTCTCTGAAACTATTTCTGCTTCCTGAAAAATGAATTCAGGCATACCAAGCCTGGGTGTGCATTCAGGTAGGCCAATTTTAGTATAGTCAATTCTGACCCAGGGTGGGCTCATATGTGACAAAGTAGACTTGGGCTTCATTGAGTCTTCACAGGCAGCTTTTTTCCTCTTAGAGGTAGAGCACTTGGCTTTTGTCCCAGGATGCCTCTGCATGAGCTAGGAACCTGTAACTAATCATGGAACAGCAGAGTGCAAGGACTAATTCTGCCTTAGAACTTTGTGATGTGATGTTAGGTACTAAATTTATCAGTCAGTTTCCTTACTGGTAAAAAATGTGATAACACTACTTTTAAAGAACTGCCATAAAGACCAAAAGAGGTAAAGTATGAGTTGTTGTTAGGTTCTGTCAAGTTGACCATGACTTACAGTGATCCTCTATTGGCCTGGACACTCTGCTGGAACTTGTGGGTTTTGTTCCCAGTGTGACACTACTTCACCAGTGGCAAAGCTTTCAGCATCACAGCAACAGGTAAGTCACTTTACACCAAACTGACAGATGAGTGGTGACAATAATTCAAGATATTGTGTATATTTAATATGATCCCTAGTATTTAGGAACTCTCTGTTATATGGACTGAGCAGGACTAAGCAGTGGTTTGTTCAATTGCACTATAAAAGGCCACTGATATGGGGCATGTCAGGAAAGCCCAATCCTTGTGGAAAAAAATCATACTGGGAAATGTGGAGGATCCTAAAAGAGAGGATGACATTCCAGGAGATGGACTGACACTGTGTTATGACTGTAAAAATGAACTCCAGCATGTCAAAGACGGTGAGGCTGGCACAGGATAAGGCACGATTCTAATCAGCTGTTTATAAAGTTGCTATGAGTTATAGTCAACGTGATGGCACCTAACAAGAGGAGTTAGAACCTATTCTACAGAGTCTAACAACCAGAACAACACTGAATAGTAAGTGATGCATGGTTCTTAACACATAGGAACTCTTTGAAGGTGATAGAGAGAAATTAGACATCAAGCACTACAACAAATCCTCACCCCACCTCTTCATTCCCACAAGACATCAAAAAGGAGCAGACAGCCTGACAGCTCTTTGAATGGCAGTGCAGGCATGGAAAGTGCTTAATTTTTTGTTCGGATTAGACAGTTTTGAATTCTCTCCAACTTGAAACAACTTGTACATTCTGGGGAACCTAATGCTTCACCTGATTAGATGCATACATGTATCAAGGTATATGTCAAATATAGCTGCATTCTTTGGTAACATGCTCTCTGGGGGTGGGATTTATAACTCTTGTATTGCAGGCTTAGGTACAGATGCAACTGATTAACTCGATCCCTGGTTGTCTGGTTTGCAGACACAACAGGACAAAGATATTATGAATAGGTTATGGAAGCATGTAATATTCAATGAATTGAGTAAATATGTAATTAGAAGATTATTAGAGAAACATTAAAATTCCCCTTCTTGCCAGAGAAGATAGTACTTGTCCTTCCAGGGTCTTTACAGCCTATGTCTCTCAGCTCTGCCTGGAAACTTCTCTGAGGCAGCTCACTTAAGCAGGTTTCAGGCATGACTTCAGACTCCTTAGGGAACTCTGGTAGCCTAGTCTGTTGAGAGTTGCTTTGTTAACACAAAGGCAGTGTTTCTTTGTAGGTTCAAATCCACCAAGTAGCAGAGAGAAAAATATGGGCAATCTCCCTAAGAGTGATTTACTATCTCTGAAAAGCCTCTGAAGATTCAGGTAGGAGTTAATTCTGACTCAACAGGTGGCAAGGAGTAGTAGTCAGAATTGTTACTACAAATGTGCTTAGAGTTTCCTTAGAAAATCTCCTGCTTGTGAATGCTTAACTTTAATGGACTGAGACTGGTTTTTATTTTTTTTTTTTAAAAGCTCATGATACTTTATGGCAAGACATTTGGAGCCAATTCAGACACCACTTTTAAAGAAAAATACTTCATCAGCTTTAATGATCTACTTCAAGATTATACAACAGGACCATATTCTCAACTAAGTAGCCTGTGATTTGCCGCCCTAACCCTTTATTTCTACCTGAATTGTTCAGCAGCCAAGTTGGAACAAAACAGAGGATTTTGGAAACATTTAGGTAATGATATTGTTGTTTTTAAATTCTAAGAGCTCTGCTTTGCCTGACCTTGTTTGAAGGAAGGGGAAAGAATATTTACTAAATGAAACAATGGTTACAGAAAAACCAAAACAAGCGGAACAAAGCAAAAAAACAAAACAAAGGAGAAGTCAGAATGAGTTCTGGCAAACGGACCAGAATATTGAGTCTCTTTTATAAACTGCAGAAGCCTAGACAGATATCTTTATTATTAACTTCCAGTTTTGTAAAATCCCTTATTCTGAGTAAGAATCCTTCCCCTGTTTGGTCTAGAAAATGATAACCCTCAACACTCCGGTCTTGGCAACAAGCAATTTTCCACTTTATCCTGGGAGGTATAGGAAAATTGCTTCATGATCACCTAAAACTTCCAGGCAGAAAAGAAATCATTCACTCCATGGTCCCTTAGCTACTCTGCTATTAGCACCAGCATCATTCTTATGCATTCCGCTTTCCTTGACAAAGGGCAACATTAAAATAGCAGGATACTGTCATAAAGCTAAACGTATGAAGGATGGACAGGACTAACAATCTGCTCTAAAGATTTTCACACAACTGACAATAAAAAGTTTGAAGAAGAGAACACCATTAACATATAGGTTTCTTAGCAAATAAACAAGTGAAAGAAAAGAAAATGTCAGGATGAGCTGAAAGCACTAGTGACAAGAGGCTGGCTCCTGAGGAGAGAGAGCCCATTCTCAAAGTCATTCTTGATGAAACTGAACACAGGCAAATGCAGACTTAATCTTCTTTAAATGAATATTCTAATAAAAGTATTTCCAATCAGAAATTCCATTTTTTAACAAGGAAAAAAAAAAAGGTCATTCCTAAAATTTACTTAGCTTTTTTCAATGAGTACCTATCTCCTGAAAAAGAGAAACTGTTTTTCTAAACATGCCGTTTTGGTTTTTGTTTATTTTCATTTAAGAATAAGTACGAAATAAACCATGGAATTTAAAACTTGCATGCCACTGTTCAGATAATAATAATTTTTTTCCTTACAAATGAGTTTCCACCCAGTTTTGTTTTTATTAAGTTTGTCTATAGAGAAGTCTTTTAACTTAAGATATGGCCATTCTGTATTTTCACAACTGATTTCCACCTCACTTCAGTATTGAATGCTAAAATGGTTTCACTACATCTGCTCAAATGAGCCCTGTCAGTTGTTATAAACAACAATCCTGAATTCGTACTATTACAGTTATGATTAGGGAGCTCCAGTGGCTTCTTCCACACATCCCATAGGGAGTTGTACTACTAACTCAAAGGTATTACCTCTGGAGGCTGGAATTCAATAGTGGTGGCTCCTGGGGAGAAAGAAGGGCAACGTTCTCCCATACGATTGATTTACCGCCTCAGAAACGCAATGGAGAGTTAGTTGAGGATTGGTTCTGATTCACCGGCATTGGATGAGTGGGTGACATTTGTGATTATGACACAGTAACTTGTTGCTGTCCAGTCAATTCCCATTCATCGTGACCCAGCAGGACAGAGCAGAGTTGCCCCATCCCATTTCTTTATGGAAGCAGATGACCACACCTTTCTTCTGTGGAGCCTCTGGTGGATTTCAACCACTGACTTTTTTTTTTTTTCAACCACTGACTTTTGATTAGCAGTCAAGCAAATTGCTCACTCTGCCAATAAAAGTGTGGGAGTGACCTGCCAGGCACATGTTAGAGGAAGAAGTAAGGCAAATGAAGAATCTTCCGATGAACATGGTTTGCAGGAGGTGGTCTGCTGAGAAGTGGGATATTCACCTTGGCAACTTCCCCGGGGAGAGGGAGTGTTTCTGCCTCTCCTATTAAATCCATCATCAATTCAAGCAGTAAGAGGGTGGCTGTCTACCTGCTGCTTGATTCATTTTTCACCTTTAAAAAAACCTCAGCTCAAAATTATATATTTGCATAATTCAATTACCATGATAAAAGAACCATCCACTGCCTTCTCCAGCAGCACAATCCCCTGTTCTTAAAGCTGCAAGCCTCATATCAGTCTCCAGTCTCCACTGATGAACCGCAGCATATTCCAGATTTATAGGGTCTATTACTAGCCATCTGCGAGGCAGCCAGTGTGCCAAGCTTCCTTCACACACTCTTAGGATCCCATTCCACATGCTTTTATAAATTTTTTTTGCATCCAGTAAACAAAACTATATGTCTTTTCAAAGACAGCAGAATAATTATCATATAGTTAAAAGCCTGCCTGTCCCTTCCTCTAAACTTCCCTTAGAAACTTACATTATGTCAACCAGGAAGCAGCAGGGGAACAGACTCCATCATTTGGATCAACCATAGGCCTTGTGCCTTTAAAGGTCAACTGTGATTCCAATAAATCTGAAAGCAGGAATAGGTGACTTAGAGAGCGGTGATTTTATAGTCCAGCAGAGGAACAGAAGTTGCAGCTGCAAATGTCTAAGTCAAAATTCACGCCACCTCAGTGCTGGTGTCCACATATTTCATCATCCAGCTGTCTGGGTAATCACAAGCACATGGTCACACATAATGGATTCAGAAGGCAGTTATGAGACATGTAGCTTGGGGATTTGGGATTCACATCTCTCCCACCCCCCTCCCCTAAATCTTCCCTTTCTTCCATTGCTGTTTCTTCTGCAGTTGCTTTACAG